>NC_056525.1:167065298-167109075 GCF_019175285.1 Sceloporus undulatus
ACTGGAAGAAGGAAGAGCCCTCCCTCCAATCCATCTGCCTTGGTCCAGGCCTCAGAGGGAGAGAAGAACCACTGGGCCTCATCCCCTTTCCCTCCATCATTCCCTTCTCCTTTTGTTTCGTGTCTTTTAGATTGTAAGCCTGAGGGCTGGGAACTGTCTGATTAAAAATAATAATTGTAAGCCGCCCTGAGAGCCATTCGGGCTGAAGGGCAGGATATAAATACCTAAATAAATAAATAAATAAATATATTTTTAAAAAATGAAATTAGGGAAACCGTAGCAATTAGCCCAGGACATCATAGAGCAGGATAAGTGGGGAAAATATTTTAAGCTTGCTCAGAACTATTTCATTTTTCACTAGACCCCTGAGGTTCATCAAAACCTGGAGCAGCCTGTGTCTACACTGCAGAATTAATGCAGTTTGCAGTGCTTTAATTGTGATGGTTCAATGCTGTGGAAGTCCAGGGCGGGTTACAAACCGCCAGAAAGTACACGCGGAGTGACAAGGGTGTTAACCGCTGCCATTTGACGTCTGGATGCGTCCAGAACGTGTCCGGCGGAAGTGACGCTGCGAAAGCACGCCTTGCGCTTGTGCGGCCACTTCCGGGGCTCGGAGGAGCGCGATTCTGCGCTCCTTCCTCGGAGCATCCAGGAGCCCTGCCGTGTGGCAGCGGCGGTTCCGGACGCGCAAGCGGCGGTGGCAGGAGAGCGCCGCAACCCGGCAGTTTTGTAACCCACCCAGGATTTATAGCTTGGGAATATTTATACTTCTCTGTCAGAGATCCTCTGCTGCCACAACAAACAACAAATCCCAGGTTTTCCATTAGAGGAGCCATCACAATTAAAGTCGTGTCAACCTGCATTGATTCTGTAGTGTGGCAGTAGCCACAATGTGCTGCTCCAGAAGCAGAGGTCTATTTAGGGTCAATGAGTACAGTGCCTGAGTGCAAGCTCAGCTCAGAGAATGTGTTTTCTGCTCTACAGCTGCAGTTACAGATACAGCCATTTCCCTACAAAATCTGGTTTTCTTTTAGCAGTGAGCAGGGTAGGAGCTTTTTACATCTTCTTATTACTATTGTTAAATATTTAACAACCAGAAATTATTGCTCCTGTAAATTAGCTAAGATGTATACGTAGCCTTCCCACTTTCAGCGAAAGGGTACTGTGGTCCATTTTCCCATTGTTGATCTTTGTTCAGATCAGGGAATGTATTGCTCCAGTAAAGCCTAATCTTTTTAGCCAACATGTAATGGCAGCTTTCCCTAAAATGACCCTAGTCTTTAAATCTGACTGATGTTAGTGTGGGATTTAATTCTGGCAAGGGACTGGGATTTAATGCATCATTCAGCACCTAGCACCCACTCCCTCTCCCAAACATAAGGCTGATAGATTTCAACTCTGTAGGAACAAAGACCTGTCACAGATCATAGAGAAGTGCGAAAAGTGTTTTGACAGCTGTAGGATTCATTTCCAGGCAAACCCTAATGTGTCGAGTGGTTAAGGGGGGAGCTGTGTAGATTTTTAAAACAGGTATTCAGTGAAAGACAATTTCTGATTATTGTATTTCTGCCTTTTTTTAAAAAAAAGATTATCAATGGATTTGGACCTATAGCAAACCAGGTACATCTGATGGGACTGGGATGGGGAGATAATGGGAAATGTAAGTGCCATAAACTTGCAGCGGGGAGGAAAAAGCAGGGTTTTGCTGGTTGAGAAAGGAGCAGCATTTTGCTGCTGCTTTTTGGGCCATCAAAAAGCCGGACTGGGGTCGCAGCATGTAGTTGCTGTGGCTCCAACCGGGCTCTCTCAGGAGTGGCTTCAAGCCGTCCCTTTGGGGCAGTGTCTGTTTCACCCCTTAGATTCTCTGAAAGATGCATGAAGAAGTTTCCTGCTTCAAAGCTCTTGGTGGGTTGTCAAAATACAAGAAAGGGCAAATGTGTTGGAAAGGAATACTCATTTACATTTGGCAAACAGCTCAAACAAGTGATCAAAGGAAGAGTGGTAATTCCTTTGAAATACATATTTTCTTGGATGGTAACATTTATAAAGCATGGCTCTGCCCAATTGCTTTGTATGTATGCTCTAGGTAATAGATTAGGTTGGTTTTTGTTGTTGTTGTTGTTAGTTTTTTTGAAGAAAAGATAAAATGAGGTTTCTTCCATCTCAGTATAAAAACAATAAGAGCCAGTGTGATGTAATGGTTTGAACATTGGACAGTGATTCTGGAGACCAGGGTTCCAATCCCCACTCAGACATGGAAACCCTCTGGGTGACTTTGGGCAAGTCATATACCTTCAGGCCCAGAAAACCCTGACAGTGAGCCCTGCAGAGCTCTCCAGCTGTCACTGTTTGTAGTGCTCCCCAAGGAAGAGAGGCAATACAGTCAGCGAAAGATTTGATTCCACCAGATATTCCATTTCAAGCTCTGTAACTATGAAGCAACAGTCGCTGTGGCTTCTATAAATCTGACTCTTTTTCTTTTTTGGGAGATTCATCTGGCATCCAAAGACAGCAAAGCAGCTGGTGTTGCTACGAAGAAAATGGTAAAAAGAACATAAAACACAAAAGACCGCACGTGCTGGCCATAATGAAGGAGACTCTTATGAGAAATATCAAGAGCACAGAAATAAAATGAAAATGGGACATTAAGATGAGATAAGAGTTTTCTGTAAACTAGGGACCCAACTCTAAAGGAGAATCTTTGGGGCACCGGGGGGGGGGGGGGGATGCCACAACCATTAAGTTCCTCTTGTCTGCCCCAAAATCTCAGTACAGAAGGCTGACCATATGTACCATTTTAAATGGGACAGTACAATTTTTTTCATATTTCCAGACCATCCTGTTGTTTTCATATAAATATCAATTTTGTCCCATTTTCAAGAAAAATGCAGTTACGTTGCAAAAATGGTTTGAAGATCACTGTTTGAAACTGTAGTTGTCAACACCCCCCCATGACACAATTGTGTCATGCCACATTACCGCTCTACACTCTTATAGTGCTGCTATTCCACTTTTCCTGCTCTGGCTGCCTCCTGTTGCATACTGAGATTTGTAGTTCAGTGAGGCCTAAGAGCTTTCTGGCTGAGAATTCTAAATGCTCCTCCTTAAACTGCAAATCCCAACATGAAGCAGAGCAGTTAAAATGGAATAGCAGCACTAAAAGAGTGTAGTGTGGTAATCTGGATGGAGTATGAGAAGTTTTATAATAGGATGTTGAAAACCCAAAATTTGCAGCCTCAGAGAAATATTCATGGTACCATCTTAGTGAAATACAATCCCCCTCTATGTCCACTTAAATTTTTGTATGAGTTCTGTCACTGAAGAATAATTGTTAGCTCAGGTAATAAAACTTTTTTTATCATCCTACTTTTTCACAAATGCAGAACATTACATAACCCTTTCCCATTTTTGCTATCCCAATGTCCCCTTTTTTTCTCAAGGAAATATGGTCAGCCTAGAGTACAGCTTTTGCACAGATTCCTTTTTTTACTGATAACTGCCCTGACAAAGATGCTGTCTTTTAACCACAAAGCATCTCTTTACTTCTTGGCTGAATGTGTCTGCTGGAGGAAGGGATTGAAAATTGGCAGAGATAGCAGGTGATGAGTAGACATCTTGTTAAGGGAACTATCTGAAGCTGGCAAAAATAAATGGTCCCTTCAGCCTACTGAGGATGTGTGAAAGATGAGTGGTGGTGGGAATAGGGAAAGACAGGTGGCCCTATGATTGTTGTTCTCAAACTAAGAGCTCCCATCATCCTCACCTATACTTGCCCTTGCTTTGAGTGTGGCTTCTCTAGATCTGACTTGCTAAAGACTTGGTCACTCTTTTTTTAACAGACCAAGCAATACACTTACAGGCCAAATGAAGAATGCAGAGTCTGAGGGTTACATTTATTTTGACAAATTATGGGGTTACTCAGAATCCTGAATAGCTGCTATTGACCAAGCACAGTGCTACTGTGTTTCTCTGGGTTCCTGATAGGAATAGCAATTATTGGCAGTAAAGCTTTCCCCCCCCCTCTCCATTTGGCAGTATAATTAATAAAAATTATTGTGCCCATGTGAGCATGTCACACATTCTTAATTTTCAGGATTGTTACGCCCATGAAAGAGATGATAGACAACAGAATTTTGTATTAGCAGCTGAATTGCCTATTTTAAGGGGTTGTATATGACATTAATATTACCTGTTTTGTTATATTATAATAAACTGAACACTTGTTGAAATGCACTAAAGTTTTAACTTCTACATCAACTTGATATTTATATTTCTGATTATATATACAAAATCAGAAAAGGTAATAAAATATATAAATGCTATAGTGGGACTTTCAATATGTTGTATTCGAGATGTCGAATATGGAGCACAGAGGATGGAATGTTTCAGAGTAAGTGAATTATGTTTGGTGTTATCATCTCAGCCAAGGAGAAGTGCTGTTAAGGTATTACTGTAAATCTATATAGCCAAATGTAATCCTTTATTTTAAATGTCCTTGGGTATGAAAGTATATATTTTTGCCATTGGCAAATCATATAGTTCTTTTCTAAATTAAAATACTGGTTATCCCATGTTTTTGTCCTGACTTCACACTTGTGAAGCAAGTGCATAGGTTAACTGCTGTTTTACCTGCACACTGTAGATGATATGCTTGACACTTGAACCCAATTACATTAATTAGACAGCATGATCTGCAGAGGATTGTTTAAATTATATTAAAAGGTCTTGCCAGTTACCATGCTCTTAAAGGTGACTGTCTTCCACAGATAAGCACAAGTGATGCAGTGCTTTGATTCACAATTAACTGGTGGTTTAAGGATAGTTCTGTCTAGCAATCTCTGTAGTTCCGGAGACTGACAGAAAGCTATAACAGGAATCAGGCCGATAGCTTTATCAAGATTTTCAGAGCTGACTAAAAGAGATGGCAGCTGGGCAGGAAGAGGGAGGGAATTCTGGTCTTTGGTAGTGTGTTTGTGCAATGATGCACATGTGTGGGGAGAGACAAAAGGGAAAACCCCAAGAGATGTGTCTTGATGCCATGTGGTGTGGACTGCCCATGAATGTTTGGACTAGCTTGAGAGCAAGTGGTGTAGACAGCAGGGTTTCCAACCAGTTTTGGGGGAAACTGTATGAGCCCACCTTTTTCACAATGAATTTACTATTACTGACTGTCCATCTGGGTCATATTTCCGCATCAGGTAGCTGTAGTTAGTGGTTCATCAGTTCTGCCTAAAGATTCAGGGCAAAATCCAGAATATGGCTAACCAATTCACATCATGCTGGCCCTAGCAAATATCTTCACTGCCCCAGTGCGTTATACAAGCATGAGAACAAAATGATACAGGCACAGTACATTCAGTGTTACTTGATTGCCATTTTATTTGTTTTGTAAACCTTGACAAAGCGATGTCAAGGTATGCTTCACAAGGAAGCATGTAAGGAAATCCATTGAGATACCAAGGCTGAAGGAACAATTACCTTTACCCTTGACAGAGGACTTTCTGCATAAGAGAAACTCTTATTTTGACCTTCTAATTAACTTCATTGGAATGACTTTATTGTGCTTGTTTTGATTTCTTTTTGGCTTACAACATTTTCTAAGAATCAATAAAATTGGTTTTAAAAAATAATGTGAAAATAAGAGGGAGAGTGATTCAGGAGCAAGAGACTCTAGAAAATAAGAACAATGAATATACACTGTTCATCTGGGAGAAAGGAAAAGATTTTAATAACTAAATTGCAGTTATGGAAAAGAACAATAATTGGAATGTTGTAGATGGAAGGGAAACATTACGGTGAAGAAGAGCTCTGTGGTTTGCTTTTTGAAGTGGGGAGGTGCTGCTTTCAAGACCACAGTTGTCTGATTTGGCATGCCTTCACTCCCACATTTAGCCTAGATATTTTTAAATAAACAGAAATTACAAAAATGTCATAAAATTTGAATATGTCTTCCACACAAAGCTGACGCCGGAAGAGGCTGAGCTCATCACTTTCTATTACTGAAGGGACCTTATCAGACGCAGGGTGAAACGTCATCCAAATGTCATGCAAACATGGTAGAAACGTTGCGGAAGCGCCAGAAATGTGATCATCCATGGTGCTTCTAAAGTGTAATTGAGGCTTCCCGCTATGTTACCATCATGGAATCATTCATGGAGTAGCCAGGAGAAGCCATTTTCTGAATAAAAGGATATCCAGTTATTCAGAAAATGGCTTCCCCGTGAACGATTCCATGACAGGAACATAGTGGGAAGCCTCAATTACACTTTAGAAGATCAGAGCGGTTTCTCACCCAATCGATTAATTAAAGATAATATTACAAATGTTTTAAAGTTAATTGAGTATCACAAGAAAAAGTATGATAAATAACTCCTTCTAATTTTTTTGGATGCCGAAAAAGCTTTTGACAAAGTCTGGCTCTTTATGTCAAGGGTTTTTAAAAAAATGGAGATAGGTGACGCCTTCCTGAACTGGATTCAAAAGATATATATGAATGAAGAAGCTAATATAATTATAAATGGTGAAAAAAGAGAAGTTTTTAATATACAAAAATGTGTAAGGCAAGGCTGTCCCCTATCAGCTCTACTTTTTTATTTTAATTGAAGTTCTGCTTATGCAAATTAGAGAGGAAAAATAGATTGAAGGAGTTAAAATAAAAGGATGGGAGTACAAATTTAGAGCCTTTGCAGATGATCTAGTCATAACATTAGGCAAGCCAGCTGAAAGTATCAATTCTTTAGTAAAGAAGCCCAACGAATATAGAGAAGTTTACAGATTTAAGGTAAATAAGAACAAAACAAAAATGCTGACAATGAGCATATCTGACAAAGATAAATTGGAATTGAAGTCTAAATTTGGTTTTCAGATTGAGAAGAAAAAATATTTAGGAATTTATGTAACTACAAAAAATACAGAGCTTTTTAAGAATAACTATAAAAAGGATGGTTGGAATAAAGAAAGATTTTAAACAATTGAATAAATTAGGTTTAATGTGGATGGGCATAATTTCTACAGTCAAAATGACTTTATTACCTAAAATGATGTATCTTTTTCAAAATTTACCTATAATAACAAACGACATCCCATTTGTGAATTGGCATAAGGATATTTCAAAATTCATTTGGATGGGGGGAAAATAAGAAAATGAAATTACTCCAAGACTCAATGGATCGAGGAGGTTTAACACTTCCAGATTTGAAACTGTATTATTATGAGGTGACATTAAATTGGATGCAAGACTGGATACCCCTAAAAAAGAGTAGGACAATCAATTTTGAAAGTGCAGGATTATTATATGGTCTTCATGGATACAAGTTTTACGATAAAGTGAAAATCAACAAGGAATTTAATAATCACTTTATAAGGAAGTCCATATACAGAGTGTGGAAGCAGGTGAAAGCCAAATGGTGTACTAAAATACCTTTGTGGACTTCGATTAATGAAGACTTGTTCAAGTTATCTTGTGAAAAATGGCCGACATATGCTGGCATTACCAGTTCCTGTCCCTAGGCAAGTATCACTGTTTTTTCTCTAAGGACAGGTGCAATGTATATTCCATAGAACTATTTCATGGTAGATTTGCCGGTGTTCCTTACGCCAAAAGAAGATGTTCACGCAGTAACTCCAAAGTAGAGTCTATGAAACATATTTTATTATATTGTAGTCTTTACAACCAGGTTCGGCAAGCCAGAATCTACCATTATTGAGCAAGATGAATGGAAGATCAGACCTTTTTTAATGCAAAATTCTTGTTTGAAGATAAATGTCTGAATATAATTCTTGAAATCACTAAATTTCTCTCTGAGACAACTAGAATTAGAGCCCTCTATATATAAAGGGACAGTTAGAGTTAGATT
Organism: Sceloporus undulatus; assembly: GCF_019175285.1. Lineage (NCBI taxonomy): Eukaryota > Metazoa > Chordata > Lepidosauria > Squamata > Phrynosomatidae > Sceloporus > Sceloporus undulatus. Next base: position 167,073,155 of record NC_056525.1, read on the forward strand.
TAGCAACCCCCTCAACTCTTGTCTTATTGCAGGGTATTTTGATGACTATTGTATCTCTTGACTGTATGTGTAAATGTTGGGTCTATAAACTGTAATAAATTATGACTGACTGAGTGACATGCAATCAGAAAATCACTGTGAAGGTTTAATATGAATGAAACATGTATGAGTTATGCCTCTAGTCATGTTATATAGCTGCTCTTTAAAAGCCTCTTAAAGGGCTGGAGCAGGATGTTCTCTTCCCTCGGTTGGATGATAAGATTGTGTATATGTCTGTATGTGCTTTCAAGTAATCTGTCGATTTATGGTAACCCCATGAATTTTTCATAGACTTTTCTTAGACAAGGAATACTCAGAGGTAGGTTTGCCAAGTCTTTCGTCTGAAATATAGCTACAACATCTGGTATTCATTGATGGTCTCCCATCAAGAACTAACCAGAGCTGACCCAGTTTAGCTTCCAAAATCAGATAGGATCTGGTGCTTTTAGGATACTCTGGAGCTTACTCTTCATAAAGATCAGAAGCGATTTTCAGTGCCATATTAATCTTGCCTTAATTACTGGGCCAACCTGATTAATTTCCAGAGGTTGCAGCTCTGAAATATTTTTTAATCTATTGATGCATACATTTTCAGTCTTCAATTTAGTTAGTTTTCTGTGAAAGAAGGAAGTTTTTTTTTTAAGGAAGAAATGTATTGCAAATCATTGATTAATGAGGAGAAAATAAAGTCAGACAGTTTGATCCCAAATATTGAGTTCTGGGGAGAGGAAGCCTAAATGCATTTTTGAAAGTGACAATAAATCTACAGTCTTAAGCATTCTCAGGGTTCTAGATTACACTGAACTCAATTTGGCTTGAAATTGATGCCCAATGAAAAACTATAAAACCTACCTTGGCCTTGTATTATTTCTCTCACCCATTAACAGCATTCATACTAGGTGTCACAAAAGGAGAGATGCCATGTATTTCTAGTGTTATGTACAAAATGATAAATCATATGCTGATTTTCGTTTGAAATTCCCTGGTACGCTCCATTAGCCATTGTATGCTTGCAATGTGGTCCCTTGGGCCTCTTCTTTTCCTGAACCCTGCTTGGACCTCTGGTATTTCTCTCTCCATGTATGGTTAGACTCTATGTTGCAGAATTTTGAGCATAATTTTGCTTGCATGGGATATTAGTGCTATGGTCCTACAGTTGCTGCAGTCTTTCTCATTCCCTACACTTCATCATTCCCTATAATGGGGAAATCAACAAGTGGGTACAACATTTTTAACATCTGGCAAAACATGATGCAATTTACAGGTATAGTAGCCTGTTTTTGAAAGGATGATGACTGTGAGATTTCAGACAACGTGGTGCAAAATGTTTATACACAGATTGTACACAGGTTTTTTAAAACTTGGGATTTTAAATACACAAACAAAGTGGTGCTCCTACTTTCTCTGTAGTTTTAAGGAACACATTTATACCATTTTCTTTTTTCAAAGGTAATTTTAAATGGATTTTAATATCCATTCTGATTCTATTACTTTTCAGATTAAGAAAGTTCACAAGATTTTTAAAAGATTTGTCACTCCAACAAATATTCAAGTGGTAATGATAGTGATCAAAGCTGTCAAATAGAGCTATTTGTGGCCTCTTGTTACCAGAAAACATGTATGTTTCTTGATGTAGTAATGATGTGCATGTGCCATGGAAGGAACCTTCATAAAATGGACTACTTGCAATGTAGTCAATGCTGGCATATGCTGTGCCTATCATGATTTTGTTTAAGCTGTTTTGCAGAGAAATCCTGCTTTTCCTGTGCACTTTGGCACAGAAAAGACAGGATTTCAAGCATATGACACCTACACCATTTCTGACACATCACCCATGAAAAATCAGGATCACAAAAGAAAACAATACTCGAAAGTATAAATTTAATCTGACAATTGTCCTAAATTGGCCATTAAAAGTGCTGATATGCTCAGGCAATTCCTGACTAATAATCATTTCTACAACTCAAATCACAGTTATCACTACTTTACCACCACTTTTGTCATAGAGCAATTAGCAACTGTCTTCCTCAAATGTATTTTGGCATTTATGGAGAGTATGGGAGAATTCTGTTATATAGCCTGAAGGTCTTCAGCAGAACTTCAGGTTTGCCTCCCTGTAACCATGTCTTTCAACATTTTAGTTAGGGTCTCCCATTCTGTCCTTTTCTGAATGCCTACCATACAATTTTTTAGCTCAGCAAAAGCCATTCCCTTGCATAGCTGAACTATACTTGTCTTCATTGCTGGATCACATGCCTGGGACATGTTGTAAGAATCCCAAACAAGCATTTTGCATGATATTTCACTTCCTGTGTTAGCACATGCAGACCTAACCTTGTAAGCAGTTGGTGCATTTTCTTGTTCAGTCACATGCCTACACTGAAAATTGCAACATAAAACGATAGGGTCATCAGGCGAAGCTACTGAACATTCACAGAAAAACAAAACAAACAGCAACAACAACAACTGAACTGTCTTTTGTTGAATGGAGCAAATATGACTGACTCTTGGGATGATTTGTCAAAGATTATTTTTGTTTTTCTTGTTCTTTTTAGCTACAAGCGATGAACCACAATACTTGTTTGTTTATTGTCCCTCAGCTTTCCTTTGAACATGTTTTCTCCATTTTAGCATGGCCTTTTTAAAGTTCTGCAGATCAATAATTATTAACAGTACATTAATGGAATTGTCAAAATTTTATAACCGAAAGATCAACATTCAGCATAAGCTGTTGTACTGTTGCATTCATGACTCTTAGTCTGTTTCTATCTCCCTTTTATTTTTTCTCTTCTTTTCTTTATTCCTCTTAGTATTGTGTCTGTCATTCATGTTTTTTCTCTCTCTTTCTTTTTGTTAGTGTCTGTCTACATTTTTTTTTTATTATGTCCCTGGCTTCAGACCAGAGTTCTTCTGGTTCTTGGTCTATTATGTTTAGTAGTGCAAATCTACAGTATTTCTTATATTGTCAATAGATTTTGTTGAGATATTATTTAGATCATATTTCTATATAATTTGGTGGTGGGGGGGTTAGTCTCACTCTTATTTTTGATGTGAGTAATTTGTGATCTGTGCCACACTTGGCACCTGGCCTAGTCGTGGCCACCAGTATAGAGTTCCACCATCTTTTGCTTTCAAAGTCTATTTGATTTTTGTGTTGATCATCTGGTTATGTCCATGTGTATAGCCTTCTTTCTAGTTGTATGAAGAATGTTTTTGCAATGAATAGGTTATTGGTTTCACAAAAATCTATCAAACTCTCACCTGCTTCATTTATTTTGCCTAATCCAAATCTGCCTACTGTTTTTTATTCTTCTTTGCTTTCCAGTCTCCAGTGAGCAGCTTTTTTTTAAAATAATTTTTACTGAGTTTTTTTACAGTATATGGTAACATCCTGTGTTGGTGTGCTGTCAATTTCTTCCTGTACTCCTTCAAGAAATTTATCAATTTCTTCCTGTTCTGCCTCTGTGATTGGTGCATATACTTCAGTTATGGTGATATTCATAGGTTTACCATGGAGACTTACTGAAATGATTTGGTCTGTATCCACTGACTTCTTTTGCCACATCTTTTCTTAGTATGAAAGCCAACACATTTTTTTCTTGTCTTTTCATTGCCTGAGTAGAACACTGTGTAGTTGTCTGATTCAAAGTGGCCTATTTCTGTCCATTTTAACTCCCTCCCTCCCAAAACTGCTATGTTCATGTGTTCCTTTTCCATTTTTCCTATGTCTAGCTTCCCTTGGCTCATACTTCTCACATTCCATGTCCCTATTTTATGTGTGATGCCGCTTTGGATGTCATTTGCCATTCTAAGGGTGTCTGCTATTTGTCTCAGCGTCTTTCTTATGCCCTTGGCTAATCTTGCAAATGTGATATCTCTTTATTTCTCCCTCTTTCACTTTTTGTTAATGCTTTGTTCCTGCTGGTGTCTGACTTGGTGTGTCTCATCATAGGGTTTACTAGGTGATGGAGTTACACAAGGAGGGCCACCTACATCTCCCTGTGCGCAGTGCCAAATAGGACCACCTGACTCATCGGGCTGGTCCTGTTGCCGCAGGGGGAGGTTGGGTGCGGCTGTGGCTCCCTGCGGCCCAGCCCTTGGCTGCCTGCTTGCCTGCAGGCTCCAGGCCCCGCTGGGCTCTGGCTGGCGGTGAGCGGGTGGCCAGCGATGGCCACGGCGCTCCTGGCCCACGTGGGGCCTGACTTCAGCTCCCAGGCTCTCCTGGGAGCGGAAGCTGAAGCACCGTGTTGCCGGGCACTTCCGGGCTGGGACTACAAGTCCCAGCCTCCCTTACGGGGGCAGAGGTAGCCCTGATTGGCCGCACACTGGAGCTGCAGCTCCGGATTGGCCAGGAGGCCTGGGGAGGCAGTCCTTCCCTGGCTTCCTAGCCAATCATTGGCTTGTAGACCTATTTAGGCCCTGGGCACACAGCTCTCGGTGCCATTGACTGCTGGCTCCCCACCCTCCCTCCCTTGTTTCAGTTGTGCTCTTTGTCACAACTTTCAGAAGAGGTGGCTTTCTGTGACGACAGCATGGGTCTCGGATCTGATGGGCATAGTTTCCTGTGCTGCGGAGCACAGGATCGGGAGTCCCACTGGGACACAGAGGTGTTGACAGCTAGCGATGTCACCAGTGTGGGGGCGACATCAATTCAGTGTTCTCCGGTGACATGAGGTGAAGATGCACTTATGTGCATAGCCGACTCTTTAAGTGGCGAGCACACTTTAGGCCGGTTACCCCTATGTCATCCTGAAGCCTGGCCGTCACCAGGCAATTCGGTTCATCAACCAACATGGGTTGGTGGATGTCAGATCCAGACCTCATGCATTCAGGCCAACCCTCTTGTTGCTGTATTTAATAAAGTTGTGGCCTTTTCTTGCCAATTGGTTGTCCTTTGTGTTATTCTCACCCTCTCCTTCCTCAGCAACCAATGTTAGCTATGGTGTCACTACAATTCACTCCTGTCAGTGACCCACACCACTACTTCTGCTGCCCAGTAGCTGTTTTGTCTCCCTGTATCATTCCTACAGTTGTTGTTTGTTTGCTTTCCTACCCATCCTTTTATGCCTCCTTCTCTTCCCTCTTTTCCTCCCTCCTTTAGTCCATCGTCAACCTCGCTTCCTCCCTCCTTTAGTTTCTTCACTTCTTTCTCCATGGTTGGGGGGAGGGCAGCGCCAGAGCACCAGGCAGATGAGTGGAAGAAGGAAGGGGGTGACCAACCATCTCTGCTCTCTCAAAGGAGCAAACACTGCCAGAGCACCAGGTAGGCAAGTGGAGGAAGAAAGGGGGCAACCAGCCATCTCTGCCCTCCCCCATCCACAGAGAAAGCAAATGTGCACACTCTTATAAAACCAGATTTTCCCATTTTGAGTTGTAGGTTCATTTTTACACAATTATTTAAAAAAATTGTTTCGCTTTCTAAATGAAAATAGTAGATGGAAAGTTATTTCCTTTTGGATCTAATGATCAGCTAGGCAAGACCTATTCTTCTGTTGCTATTCCTTGTTAATAGAAAAATGAAATTTTATTGGCCTATTTTTAGAAGAGGACATTTACATTATAATTGAAAAGTCTGGAACAAAATCTCATCATTTTAGTGAATAAGAATTGGTGATGGCTTTCTGATGGTAGAGTTTATTCAGATCTAAACCTGCATGCTAGAGAGAAGAAATATGTCCTAACTGAGTTGCCAATAGAAACTGATATATATATATATATATATATATATATATATATATATATATTACTTTGACAAAAGCACAAGATTTCAGAAGAACTAGTAGTATGGATTATAGAATGTGTATGTATAGATTTTCCCATCTTGTAAGGAAACAGCATAATGCAGGAAATCATTAATTTTTAATTATTCATTAGTTACATTTATATCACACCTTTCTTCCAGTGAGCTCAGACTGATATGCATGGATCTTGTCTCCTCTTTACCTTTACAACAATCCTGTGAAATAGGTCAGATTGGGAAAGGATGGCTAGCTTGAAATCATTCAGTGAATTTCATCCCATAATGAGATCGAAAACCTTGATCTCCCAGTTCCCAGGCTAAGATTCTAATCACTATATCACACTGTGTTTCCCTATCTGGAACACCTTGGTTGGCAATCTGTAACTGGGATGTTGCTTTATAAACGTTTATTTACACATTTACTTGATCCTATATGCTAACAGCAAAATGCTTCTCATAGGCTACATTTACACTGTAGAAATAATGCAGCTTGACACCACTTTAGGTGCTGTAGCTCCATCTTATGGAATCCTTGAGTTTTTAGTTTTAGAAGGTCTTTAGCCTTCTCTGCCAAAGAGTGCTGGTGCCTCACAAAACTACAAATCCCATACTGTAGGATAGAGCCATGGCAGTTAAAGTGGTGTCAAACTGCATTTTAATTCAGTGTAGATCAGACCTACATAAATTGGCAGTAGGTAGGGGACAAAAATAAAATTAGCTAAACTTCATTTGGCTGCAGATAGGTTTTAATTAAATAGTAATTAATCAATCAATCAATTAATTAATTAATATTTACGTTAATTCTGTAATCCTCTTCCTCCTCTGCCCAGACTTTTCCTTGGGAGAAAGCGGAGTGACAGAGGAAACCTGAGGGATGAGTGTTTGACATTCTTCCTCCTCCAAAAGCCAGGTGGAGGAGGAGCCCTGCAGGGCGAATGTTTGCCCGTCTTTCTCTTCCACCCAGCCTTCTCCATGGGAGAAAGCTGAGCTGTTAGGAGTCTTGCACAGCAAGTGTTCACCTATCTTCCTCCTCCTCCACTTAGCCTTCTACTCAGGAGAAATCCAGGCAGTGGAAGAACCTCACAGGGCATGCGTTTGCCTGCCTTTCTCCGTCTCCACCTGGCCTTCTTCTCTAGAGAAAGCCAAGCAGTGGAGGAGACTTACAGGGCAAGTGTTCACCTTTCCTCCACATGGCCCTCTCCTCAGGAAAAGGTCAAGCAGCGAAGAAAGCCTTGAAGTTGTTCCACATCCTTGTGGGGCACCCAAAATCCTTTGGTGGGCCACATGTGCAGGCCTGGAGTAGATGCAGTCATAGTGTACAGAAGTACAGAGGTGCAAAAACAATCTTTAAGGCGAAAGTATCTTAGAAGGGACAAGGGATCCAAATAACTGAGTGAGAACTGAACATATTCAGTGCTCATGGAATAGTTAATGGCAGAGGTGCAGAAGGAGTGGGGAGAGGGAGACTGGAATGGCATATTTTGGCGATAGAGATGGCTGGCTGATTCGATTCTTAATAAGGAACATTCCACACTCCCATGGCGGGCATGGCAGTCCACAGCCTGCCAGAGAGACAAACACTGATTCCAGGGCATGGGGCCAGTTTTTTCAGCGAGAGAATAGTTCACAATACAAGAAAAGAAACAGAGGAGGAAGAGAAAAGAAGAAACATCTGTCACTGAGAAATCGGAAACTTCTCCTAAAATCAACATGCAAAGAGGAAAGAACCTAGCCACACAAATCAACACCATGCAAGGGTGTGTGGATGTAACTTGTGTGGAAAAGGAAGTATCTGAAGAAGAAAGGTTCCTCTTCTCACGAAAAGCCTCCATGCAACAAAGAATCCTGATTTTTCAGCATCTTTGTTCACCTGGAAATTCTCCATAGAAATTCAAAATTCTCTTCTTCTGACCTGTCCCTTTCCATGTGAGAGAAGAAACAGGAGTTGGGTGTGGAGTGCAGTGCTGGGTACCCCATGTATCAATTGAAACCAGAGAGATATCAACTGAATGAAGTTTAAGTGTCTCAGACTAGGAAGAGGGCCACTGCCTCCAACACTCCTCTGATACCACTGAATTCTCTGGGATGCTTGCTCATTTCTTTGTTTTAAAGATGCCTGTCAGGAATGGAACACTAATTCCTTGGTTCAAGAAATGCGTTATCTCTATGCATACCTGCCCTGGGGAAATGAGAACCCCCCCCCCCCAATTGATCCTGAGAAAGGAATACTTAATGAATGAATTCTCCATTTGGCCTGCAGAGCTGCTTCGGCTTTTATCTCCAGTGGGTGGTGTTCAGACATAGGGAGCTATTTAAATACCTTAAAGTTACCAGATCCTGTCTGATCTTGGAAGCTAAGTAAGGTCAGCCCTTGTTAGCACTTGGATGGAGACTTGACAGCTAATACCAGGCACTGTAGACTATGTTTGAGAGGAAGGAACCTATGAAAATCCTATGAAAAATTCATGAGGTTGCCATAACTTGAGAGTTGATTTGAAGGCTCATGCACCTGCATGTTCATGCATACACCCTCGCTCCCTCCCTCCCTCCCTCTCTCTCTCTCTCTCTCTCTCACACACACACACGGTTTTACAGTGAAAACTACTGTGGGCTTGCAATGAACAAGCTCTCTCATTTGTAGACTGGCCAGGTTTGCAAGGAATATGAGCCCAGACTGCCGAGGCTTTGCATAGCAAAGGAACTCTCATTTGCAAACTCCCAAGGTTTGCTATTCTTGGGAGCTCTTGCACTTGAGCAAGTGGGGAAGATTCACATCTGGCCTCACCCATTTTGCTATGGTCCCATCTCGTGCTATTAAGTCCTACCAAGTCAAGAATATGGCCCCTAAAATCCATTCCAAAGTGGAATTCAGCCACTGGGTTGGAAGTGTTTCTCATCCTGCCTTTAATTTTTTTGCAGCTACCTCACATTCCCATTTCCTGCTGGGAGGAATACCTGGAGCAAAAATCTCTTTTGCCCATTTAACTTTTTTCATTTATTATCTTTGCTGGAGTTGACAGAGTTTAAAAAAAAGTACGAAAATGTTCCTGCCCATCCACTGACACTGGAAGAGCAATGTTGGAAAGTGTTCCTGAAAGCACCAACTCCTACATGGTCTATTCCTTCCAATTTTTGCAAGGAAGAGAAGGAATATTTATGTTGGTGAGTGAAAGGAACCCTGAGGAAGAAGGAGTAAATGTACATGTCTGTGTACAGGAGAGCTGCAATGAGGTGACTGGGATGTAGGTTGCAAGAGAGCTGCAACGAGGTGACTGGGATGTAGGTGTATATGTCTGTAAATGAGTGCGTGTGTGTGTGTTGGGAGAGAAAATATAAAGGAGCCACAGGTGGCAGAGAGGAGAGACGGGAAAGTAGCTTCAATATGTGTCTTGGGAGAGAAAGAAATGAAAGGAGAGCTTATGATGAGAGAGCAGGAGTTGCATGTAAGGAACCTACAGCTGTTCAGGGAGGAGAGATCAGAAGTAAGTGGTGACAGAGGTGTTGGGTGGGAGGATAAGAAAAGAGTGATGGCAGCTGTGCCTGAAACTCCACAAAACCTGGCAAGCAGGTAACACCTCGTTACAGACAGTATTGTCACTAGGGTTGGTGTCATCCAGTGGTTTCACACATCTATTGTCCTTCTCCCATACCATACCATACTGAATCCTTAGTAATGTTTTTTGTATTAATGTTACTCTTAAATCATAATTTCCATATATCACTGGATATATATGTGTAATAGTTGTGACATAAACAACTAGCAAAATTTAAATTATACCTTTAAATTACAATATCATATGTGCAACCTAAATGTATTTACTTATATATAGTTTCATGTGGTTAAAGTGAAAATTTGGTAAAATGTAATGTTTTTAAGTAAAATATTAAAAGGATAATTTAAAAAAAATAAAAGTAAAAATTTTAAAAACATGGGGCCTCTCCTTTCTCCTCCCACTGAGCCTGACCCCACTCACGCCATATTTTCAGCATTTTAAAGGGACACAGGTGAATGCCACAGCCCATTGCTGCTTTTGGGGAGCTGCGATGTTGACCCTCCCCCCCCCCTTTTAGGGTGTAATCTGGAGCAGTCCACACACCCCGCACTGCCCTAGTGATGCCACTGGTTCCAGTTTCCACTTGTTGCATAGCTTTGCAGTGTATTACAGCAACTTCAGACAGGGATATTATCCCTTAAACTATTATAGCTATCCAGTTTGAGAATAAGAGGACTTCTTATTCTGGACTTCTAACTTCTGGTTACAAGATACCAAGCCCCTCACTGACAGGAAAACCCAGCTTACTATTGAGCATCAGTGTGCTGTACTAATTATATTGATCAGTTTGCATGTCTGCAAAAGGAATGGCACTAGAGGAAGTGTGCAAACTTGGAAGTGAAAGTACTGTGGGGGGAGTTGGAATTTCTGGATGGGAAGAAGTAAGTGGTTTGTCTAACCCAGGGTGCCTCCGACTGACTTCTTCCACCCGCCTATTGATGCTCCTTCCCCCAATTGCTGGGTCGGAATACTTCCGACTAGAACATTTCACACACCTCAGCACTGAAGCAGGACGGCTTGGTGCCAGAAGATGGAACAGGGCCTTTTAGAGGACACTTTGGCATGCGGTAAAATTGTTTTTGACAGGTCGTGCACGCACACGAGTGTCCAATTTCCATACATGGAGACAAAAACAGGTGCGATAAAGTTCTAAGAAGTTCTAAGAAGGCAACTGCCAAATTAAGCCACTGACCTTAGCCTAGTGTTGTTGGATCAGAGGGCAGGCTCCTGTACTTTTTTTGGTTGTCTAGAAGAGGGAATTCCAGCAGGTGTAGCTTGTCATGAATGCCACACAGCTATTGGAGGTACAGAAGATCGCCCCTCTATTTTCCTTGCCCACCCTACATGAAGTATCCTAGACTGGTATGTTTGCTTAGAATTGACTTCATTGTGATAGCAGGAGTAACTTCAACTGATTCTAAGAGGAGATGGTCACTTCAGGCAGCAGAAATTGGGAGGTGGCAGCAAAGCATTGGAGCGGAGAGAGCACTGGAGGGGAGAGAGCTTGCCCTGCATTCCCTAAACTAGGCTACATCTTTCACTTGCAGTCCTGAAAGCTGTCCCATTGCTGGAGCTGGAAAAAAAAATACATAACCTAATCTCCAGCTGGTTTTTGTGCTTCTCACTAAAGGAGGACTTCAACTTGTTCTTTGCCACAAACAGTTAAATATCTTGGGCAAGCTCTCTTGAGACCTCAGCCTGGGCTGCCAGTCTAACAAGTCATACCTCATGCAAAGTCATGCTCTGGCAAAGAGGAATCTAGACTTTTAATCAAGAGCAACAGCCCCAGAGAGGAAAAAACTGCTGTGCTGGTTTTCTGCCTAGCAGCAGTGGAGCTTGGCTCATACTGGGTTTTTCTTAACTGTGAAAGCTGCTTTGCAGGCTCAGTGTGGAGTTCAAAACCAGGCCTTGGAAAGGTTGCTTTCTTGGCCTAAATGATTAGAACCACACAGCCACCTTGGCTAGGTAAATTCTAGAATTGGTATGCCAAAGGAGTAACTTTTCCAGACTCTGGAAAAGAGACCAAACAAAGAACAATTCCCCTCTTTACCCACCATCATTCCAGTTTTGCAGTTCACTGCTGACATTCAGCAGAGTACAGTTGTCAATTGTGAGACTGTAGAGAAGTATATACCTGCCTGAAATGAAGTGATGCTTTATGGCTGACAAAGATAACAGATGGCTCTTGAAATGGAGACAGACAGGAATGTGGCATGTTTGTCTGGTTGGGAGCTTTAGAATAGCCTATTGGACATGGTGATTCAAGCTGCTTCTTTTGAGTCACCTCCAGCATGGCTACTTTGGTTTCAATTTGGCATCCTGTACCAGCCATGATGCAATAGCCTCTTTGCTGCTTGAAAACACACACATAATATTATGTAGCACAGTAGATTTTTCCATTATGACATTTGCAGATGGTTTCAAGGGGACTATGGAGTTCTTGAATGGTTGGAAGATTTTTCCAATTTAACAAGAGATATGCTGCTGTCTAGGCTGACATGGCATTCTTGTGCGGGTAGTAACACTTTCTCTGGCATTATCTCTTGCCGGCGTCATTTACAAGCAGTTGTGTACCACACTACTGTAATTGCACCCAAGTTCTGTGAGATGTTTTCACAGAACATGCCTCCTTTCTCACATTCATCCTGTGCTTTAGCCTGAAAAACAACACAGGCAAATAGATATTAAATGAGGCATGCACATGAATTGATCTTTGTTAATAGGTATTCCATTACAAAAGCACATAATCAGAAGTCAAACAAAACAGAACCAGCCCCTTATGGGAGCACAGGGAGAGAAAATGCAGACCACTTTCCTACCATTTATATATTGCACAGTGTTTTGCAAAGACCATTTCCCCAATTAAACCGTTTCTCCTCCAGATGGGTTCTTTCTCTCCACTGCTTCCCACAAGACAAATGCACGTTGTGAATGTATCTTACAGCTTAACAAACAGCTTTCTGCCTCTTTGCTTTGTTTCTAAACATACTGGTTCTCCCTCCAGTATTCCTCAAATGATTTCCATGCTAATTAATGTCTTTGTCTCCCCACCCCAATCTCTGCTGACTTTGTTTCTCCACCAAACAACTCAGTCTGTCCTATCTCTTTTGGACCTATTGGCTGTTTTCCTGTAACGTCACAGAAGGATTTTACATTCATGATGTCCTATGCAACAACTGGAAAGTGGTCAAATGTCCAAAAGTTCTGAGCAGATTTGTTTGATCTCTGAAAGCAAAGAATGTAAGGTGAGTGTCCTATGTGACATTGGCTGCATCCACACTGCAGAAATAATCCAGTCTGACACTGCTTTAACTGCCATGGCTCAATGCTCTGGGATTCTGAGAATTGTAGTTTATTATGGTACCAGAGCTTTCTGACAGAGAAGACTAAATGTCTCACAAAACTACAGTTCCCAGAATTCCAGAGCATTGAGCCATGGCAGTTAAAGCGGTGTCAAACTGGATTATATCTGCAGTGCAGAGCAGCCATTACAGATCTCCCAGTAGTCAGGGTTGCCATTTGTCCCGGTAAACTTGGAAAATCCCAGATTGAAGAGTCTAAAAATATCCCAGCTGGATGGAGCCAGTTGAAACATAATGGTCCAAAAAGTGCAATGATTAATGTGTTGAATTTGCGTAATCAGAATGCAAATTAATAATATACATAATTATAATAATTTTCATTATATGGAAACTGGATGCCCAAATATAAGGAACTAGAATATGGCAATCCTACCCAGTAGTACAAAAATCCCTGAATTCTAAGGTTACTAAATGACTTTTGTTAAATTAATCTCTATGCAAGCACAGCCAACTCTTCCTGAACAAAAGGGAGGATGGAACATTATTGATATGAATTAGTTGAGTGTTTTTGGAGTCCTTTAAATAGGAACAAATAATCCTAGCACTTTGCTTTTTTACTTCATGTGATCGTACAGGTTCTTTTCCTGGGTTGTTTATGCTATGCCTGTAACAAATTAATGTTTCAAGAACATCCATGTGAAAAATCTATGATTGTGACAATATTTCCTATAAATTTAATTCACTTAATTCATGAAAAACATACCAATTTGCAGAAATGTTATGTGCTGCAGTGGAGGCATATTCGGTACAGACAAGGTTTTCCATTAAAATTAATAGCCTTTTTAAAAGAGAAGTACAGTAGTAGGTTCATACTTCAGAGGATGGAAATTTATGTTTGGAGCAGCTTGTTGCTATTGATGTGACAGACAAGCCAGTGTTCATATGGCATCTTAATCACATAATTATAATGAAAGAGGTCTGTTTGGAATAATTGGAACAAGGATATAGTGAGTGATTGATTTGGAGATGCTATAAATATCCTTTTCATATTTTAAGAATATTCAGCTTGGCAGCAGATTCTTGATAGATATCTCTTTTTCTTGCTTTCATTATGGAGTTGTTGTTTTTAAAAAATAATGAAAACTAAAATTAAAAATGAATAGACTTGGAAGAACGGCATTTTCCCCCTAGCACATTATTAAATTGTTCTTTACAATCTACATTTGTTAGGGTTGCCACATTAGACACAAACCAGATTTCAAGACCAAAACTTGACACCTAGGGACAAAATCTGGTGATGCCAGGAGGGGGAGGCCCTGTTACCTTAAGCATCCACTACAGTTGTTTGCAGCATGTTATTCAAATAATAAACATTTAGCCTAACATATGAGAAAATACTCTCTAGCTGAGATAAGTTTATGAAGGTAAGCATTTAACAAGAAAAAAAAATCTGTAGTACTTTTGCAAGCAGTGTTTTTAAGTATATATGGCACCTGTAGTTCAACTAAAGGTTTCCCACCCTCTACCTTTAATGGATTGCTCCCACGAACCAGTTTTTCTCACTGGCCACATTTTCTTTTCTAGCAGTAGACAAATACAGATGTCCTATTTTAAAAAATTAATATATGAAAAGAAGCAGTTCAACATGATTAATGTGTGTGTGTGTTATCCACCGTTTTGTTTTTTCCCCATCAGACAAAATAACAAATAACTATCTAACTCTTTCTTTCTCTGATAGCCTTGCGGCTGACAGCTGTCATCATGATGAAATCAGAGGTCAGGAAAATGCAGCTAGCAGTACCATATGCAGCCACAATCCTGTTTTCAAGGCACCTTAGCCTAAAATGTTCTAGAGAGGACTGGAACATGGTGAAATTGTACCCAGTGTGCCCCAGAAGGAGACATTGGGAGCATTTGTGGGTCAAAACATTTAACTGGGGTTAGATGCAGCAGATGGCAGCCTTCTCAGGGATCCTGGAGGGGCAATGTGATCCCCAATCTCCAACAGTGGTACATTTTCTTTTCTGTTTCCTAACTTATCTTTTTAAAACCTTTATCTCCAAGGTCCATGCTAGAAGCCTGGTGGATGATATGAGAATCACAACCTGTACTGAAGATAGCTCCAACAATAGGTCTCTATAAATAAAGAAGCTATCACAGCCCAATTTTTCCCCCAAAGCTTCATCGATGACTCCAGAAGTCCTGGAGTGAAAAATACTTTGGTCCAAAACACACGGTAGAAATAATCCAGTTTGAGACCGTTTTAACTGCCCTGGCTCAATGCTAAGGAAATCTGGGAACTGAGGTTTGTTAGACATTTAGCCTTCTCTGTAAGAGAGCTCTGGTGCCACAATAAACTGCAATTCCCAGGATTCCCAAGCACTGAGCTAGGACAGTTAAAGCGGTCTCAAACTGGATTATTTCTGCAATGTGTTTTGGACCTTTCCAGAATTCATGGAGCTTTTTCTTTCCCTCTCCCAAGGAGGAAATAAAAACATGGATTTTACCCCTGCATACATCTAGTAAACTTTTTACTACCATAAAATAATGCAAATTTAAACACTGAGGTAGAATTATTGTGAACATAACAAATGTTTTCTTTTCACTGTAAACATTAGTGTAAGGTTTTTTTTTTAGATTCCTAGTCTATAGAAAATATATTGTAACATTTGCATTGTCACTATTTCAATAATTTCCCTCTGATCAATTTATTTAATTATCAAATAATATGAGAGAATGGAACTGCACTTCAATGAATATGATTAAGATATTCTCCAACTTCCATTCATCTTTATAATCTTCTTTGCTGTGTACATAGTAATACACTTTATCGTAATACAACAAAACCCAAAATCTATAAAAGAGCAATACATTCATTGACAAGCTTTCAAAGCTTAACTGGCATCTTCATCATACAAAAATGATTTAAGTCATATAGGAGAAGAAAAGTGACAACATTAAAGTCACAAGCCTATATTTTGTCTCAGATGTTACTTCTATTATCAGTTAAGATCAGGGATAGGCAACCTACGGCCCGCAGACTGGATCCGGCCCGGCGAGGCCTTGGGACCGGCCCCAGCCCGGTCCTGCCGCTGATTGCCGCCGGGGCCTTTGGCCTCTCACGCGAGGGCAAGGGGCCTTTAACCTATCAGGAGGAGGTGGGCAAGCGGCGGGCAAGGGGGGGCAATTGTCTATAGAAGCCTCAGAAACATGCATTTATATTAACATTTTTGTAAAAATCAGCAAATTTTTTTCGCGTGTCCTCCATTTTTTATAAAAAGTGTCCTCCATTTGAAAATTTTGTCCTACATTTGTCCTGGTTTATTTATTTATATAATTTTTAAAATTATTATTTATTTTTTGGCTTCGGCCCCCCCAGTTGTCTGAGGGACAGCAACCCGGACCCCGGGTCAAAAAGGTTGCCTACCCCTGGTTAAGATGGTCGTGCAAGCAGAGACCACTCTCCTTTTTGGCCATTTGGGGACTAGAGACAAAGGGCAATAATCATATAAACATAGAAGCAATTTTTAGCTAAATGGTAACTCCAGAGATTGTAATTCCATTACAGAGCAATATATATATGCTAAATGCCAAGAATCCTAAATCCCAAATATGCCTGTGTAATTGGCAAAGGAGGCATAACAGTGAAGATTAAATCCAGCCCCTACCATTGGTAAGTGAAACTTTGTAGATTTCATGAGAATATTAACCTCAGTTCAGGTAAATCATTAGTTAGGATTGGTCCAATGCATGTTTATTTATTTTATTATTTTATTATGTTCATAGAACTAAGGCTATAATTTTGGCTTGAAGCCTTGCAAACACATGGCAAATAAAATATCACTGTTATCATCTTAATTAGCAGTAGCAGCAGCACACAAAATGCTATCATCATCTGACTTTTCAGTTCACATTTTCAAAACAAATGTCATGTAGCCACTGATAGCTTTATCCCAGCTGAAACACCAATATTATGAAAGGTACATTTGACCGTCACTTAACTTTTGAATTCAGGTGAATGTGCTGGTCATATTAATTAATTAATTAATTAGTTAATTAATTAGTAGGTGGGTGGATGCAATTTAGACTCTGTCCTTTAATAAGATCCTATATAGTGGCATACAGAGGCCCCATTCACACTGCAGAAATAATCCAGTGTGAAGGTTATTTCTGCAACATTCAGACTGCCCCCAAATTCACCTGGTGCCATTTGCAGGGGACAGCAGAAAACCCCACTTAACCCAATGCATTTTACACCAGGTCCCTTTCTGCATCTTTCCAAAATGCCAAAGCGATCCACATTTTTGGCAGTATGAGTAAGCTGCCAAATTGATTTGGATCACATTACATCATTCCCAGAAATGGAAGCACTTCCATTTTAAACTGAAATGGTGGCAAGTGTGAATGGCAACAGGTTTAAAATGCCACTGAGAGATTCAGAAATGGAAAGCGTAGTGGGAACACCAATCCGGTATTGCATCACTGCGGAGATCCAGATCTCCTTGGGACAAAAAAATAAGTGTGAATGCCCCCCCAATTAAAATTTCAATAAATTAAAACAAATAAATCAAAATGCTACACTATAAAAGCTACCAGAAGCATTACATCAATTACAAGGCAGAAGAAATATAATTTGCAGAGGACTAAAAGTCATGACTAAAATTTAAGGTGTTTCCTTAACCTTAAAATGTTATTAAAATAAACACCAGACAAGACTTTTTGTGGAGAACATTCCATGTGGAAGTATCTTCACCAAGTAGGTCCTTTCCTATTGAACCACCTACTATACCTCTCTAATGGGGTATATCACTATGGGAGGAAAAGGTTTAATTTAGAATTTTAGCACACAAGGAGGCAAGTGTGAAGACATACAGTTCTTCAGACTTCAGTTCCAAGGCTCTGAAGAGCTCTGAAAATCAAAACCAGTCCTTTGAAGTGAGCCTAGAAATGAAGTAGGAGCTAGTGAACTTGACAAATAACATGTCTAATGTGGTTGTTATGCTCAGTGTCCCTGTTAACAGCATGACAGCTGTAATTCGGACTAGTAATGTGAAGAAGGACTGAGAAAAATAGAAAATTCAAAGGGAAAACTATTTTTCTGTTTTTTTCCAAATACTTTTTCACCCTGGAAAAACTGGGGGGGAAAGAAGATTATGGAATATTTTATTTTTAAAAAATGAATAAAATATTTAAGATAATGTGATCATGTATTTACCCCCCTACATTATTTCTAAAAACTATGTAGCAGGTAGATGTTTACTTAAAACTATGCATACAATATTACACATAATTGTTGTTCCTGGCCTTGGTTTCTTCTTTTTGGTTATTTTTATAAAAATGAATGCTTTATGTCTGCTTGGCACAGGGACTAAGGAGACAAAGTTATTTTCCTTGTCTTACTAAAGTTGATGGTTTTTTCTCGTTCATTTTATTTTGCCTGATCCTCACAAGTTGACAAAAATCAAGTTAGTTCAGGTGTTCCTTAGAGCTGAGGACCTTGTAGCTCCATTTGTAACAATAATATTTTTAAAAGTAAATTCAATTTGGAATTATTCATCAAATAAACTGTATTTTTAATATATCACACATGATATTTTATGCTAATGTATTCCTAGTGCCTTTTATGTTCCTAAAGTAGAAAAGAAATTTTCAATCTGCAAAATATAGTAGTCCAGGTAGACCACAAGTTGAACATGAGTCAAGGCCAATGCAATTTTAGGCTGCATCAAGGGAAGTAATAGTGCCACTGTATTCTGCTTTGGTCAGACCCCACCTGGAATATTGTGCCCAGTTCTGAGCACCACAATTTAAAAAGGATGTTGAAAAACTGGAGCGTGTCCAAAGGAGGGCGACTAAAATGGTGAAGGGTCTGGAAACCATGCCCTATGAGGAATGTCTTTGGGAGACGGGGATGTTTAGCCTGGAGAAGAGAAGGTTAAGAGGTTATATGATAGCCCTGTTTAAATATTTGAAGGGATGTCATATTGAGGAGGGAACAAGCTTGTTTTCTGTTGATCCAGGGACGTAGCCAAGGGAGGGATCTTGGGGTCCGGACCCCCCCTTCCATTAGAAAAATGAATGGTGTGTGTTGCTGCGCTGCCGCACCCAAGCCCCATTATAATGGTGGCACTTAGTCTGGACCCCCCCCCTTCCTAAAATCCTGGCTACGTCCTTGGTTGATCCAGAAACTAGGACCTGGAGCAATGGATGCAAGCTCCAGGAAAAGAGTTTCCACCTCAACATTAGGAGGAACTTCTTGACAATAAGGGCTGTTCGACAGTGGAACACTCTTCCTTGGAGTGTGGTGGAGTCTCCTCTCTTGGAGGACTTTAAGCAGAGGCTGGATGGCCATCTGTCAGGGATGCTTTGATTGAGAGTTCCTGCATGGCAGGGGGTTGGACTGGAGGGCCCTTGTGGTCTCTTCCAACTCTATGATTCTATGAGTCTATGATTTTATGAAATGCTAATATTGTATTCTTTCAGTTTTCTAAAAATCCCCCTCTCCCACCATGGCTTGGAAATGTCTAGAAAATTTGCATTTCTAATTGGAGAATCAGAATATTGCAAGGCCCCACAAGCATGGATGGTGGGAGTCTTGTAGTAGTGTCTCAGTACCACATTCTGAATTCCACTCTAGCACAAGGGCTTGAGAGCCAGTGTGGTGTAATGGTTTGGGTGTTGGACTAGGACTTTTGGAGACCAGCATTCAATTCCTGCTCAGCCATGGAAACCAACTGAATGACCTTGGGCAAGTCATACACTCTTTGTGTATTCCTCAGAGGAAGGCAATGACAACAACCTCAGAAGTATTGCCAAGAAAACCCCACGATAGGGTTAACTTAGAGTCATTTTAGGGTGACTATAAGACACCATAAGAGAAACTAGTTGAAGGCACACAATAACAACACAAGATCTTATTTCTAATTGTTAGTCCCAACTATTGTAGATCCACTGAATCAACAGGAATTTGATATGTCAAAGTTTGTATTGTTCAATTGATTGAATAGGTCTTCTCTAGTTGTGATGAACAACTGGATTCAGGATAATATCTCCAGTCCTTTCTAGAAGGATGTCATAATTGACAGTATCAAAACTTATTGAGAAATCCAGGAGAAACCTTAGGATAACACATAAAAACTTATCCTTCCTGGCCTCTTCATACTCCAGAAGTTGTTTGTATAAAATTTCTAGTATCCCTCACCAGTTTAGCCAATGGTGAAAAATGATAGGAATCCAACAACCTTTTGTTGCTGCTTGCTACTTACAGGCTGTACTGCCAGGGCAACCCCACTTAGCAGAGGGAGATCATTGCTAATATTTGGTAGGCCACTGTTCACCCCTATTTTAACACATCTTCTTGCTTGGCTGATTTCTATATTGCTAAAAAACAGCTGGTTATATACTTGTACAGTCAAGGGTTAGGCCCAACTCAATAATGATGAAGTGCATCAGCCAAAGCTGGATATGTATAGCAAATTAACGGAAGCTAAACTTCTGATCATCAGATGTTTGGTGAGGAAAGGCTAGTGAAAGAATGCCATTTAGCCCTGGGCTCCCTCTTCCAAATAGCTGATCAGTGGAATTCAGGCTTGTTCATGTATGTCTCACTATGATGACTAAATTATAGTTGAGACAAAACATGAACAGTGCCCAAGAGAAAAAGACAAATGAGATCAAGGCATGAGTATATTGCATGTGGAATGGATTTACTGTACAAAGAGTAGATCTTATCAACACACAATCTGGGAAACAGTCACTTCTTGGCCTGGAAATCATTGCACAACATCCCATTGATTCAGCCCTGCCTTGCAAGCATTTTCTTTCTTTCTTTCTTTCTTAGCCCATCCTCAATAAGTCAGAATAATGCACTTCATATTTCGTTACCTGGATCATCTTTTGCATCTGTCTAAGGAGACAACAGCAATCACAATGTATGTGCTTTTTTACTATTGTTGCAAATGTCCAAACCATACTGGATGACGTCTACTCAGTTAGAGGAAAATGTATATCCTCTCATTGCTTTGCCTCTCCCTTTCTTTGACCTAGAATGAAAGGATCAGTACAGAAGTGAAAACAGAGAGAAGCTCCCTCTGTTGACAGAAGTCTACACTGCAGAAATGTTTCTGGTTAATTTTATGTATACTGTACAGTGTTTCTTTTTAATAATAATTAAACCAGTTTAAAAAAAGAAATCTGGAAGGTGCATACCAAGTGTTCCAGGTTCATTTAAAATACAGCTTTGGTAAGAAATAATTCAGTGGAGATATTTAAGAAAACATGGGATCCATTTATAGAATATATTAATCGGTAAAAGAATATGTATCAGTAGTGCATGATTTGAAATATAAGATATATTAATTTGTTTTCTCATTTTGATTTGTGACGAGAAAAGGAATGTTTAACATTTTTGTTAATAAAATTAGAAGTAAAAACTGAAGAATGTATGAAGATTAGAGAAAATATTTTTTGTTAATTCAAAAAGCAGTTAACGGGAAGTGAGAGGTCAAATTTTAACTCTGATGTTGTATTCTGTTTTTTGGTGGGCAGGAGGATGGGATTAGCATTGGTGGTGGGATGTGGATCTTTGTATTTATTTGCTTCATATTGTTTTGTCTGTTCTGTTTGTTCAAAATTTGTTTTCTTTTGCAAATAAAGATCTTTAATAAGAAATAAAAATTATATATATATACACACACACACGTGCGCACACACACCCCTATACCACTTTTCCAACTGTTTTAACAAGTGCATGTTGTTTGTCTGAGATCTCTTAAACAGAAAAAAAGACTTTACAGTGCGCCCTTACCTTATGCGGGGCTCTGTTCTGAACCCCCCCCACATAAGGCAAATAGCACGTATACTCGAGCCCCATTGGATAGAATGGGGTTAATGCATGATGTGCGGCATGGTGCATGCACTACAGGCACATGCACCATTCATTTTACATTGTGTGGCTTTCAGCGTAAGCTGAAAACTGCATAAAAGGTGCCTGCATATGACGCGGGTGCACTGCAAAACATTAGGATAAATTAATATTTTAAAAGCAAAATTACAGTGAGCTTTTCATATCCTTCAGAGTTTGGTTCCAGTACATACTCAATCCCATGTATACCAAAATATGTGGATGTTCAGGACCCATTATATACAACAGGGTAATACAATAGTGTTCCTTATATAAAATGGCAACATCAAGGTTTCTCTGAAGATTCCAGCCACAGATGCTGGCGAAACATCAGGAATAAACTCTTCTAGAACATGGCCACATAGCCTGAAAAACCCACAAAAAACTATTCAGTCCATGGATGGTTGGATTGATGGATGCAGAAAACAGGGATATGAGTGTAATATGAGTGTTCCTGCTAGAATTCTGTGTGTAACTTTCTTTGTAATTTTGCAGAATGTGTTAGGCATGATGCTATCAGAACAATCTTCTTGCCTCTATAAGGACAAGTCCACTCACATATAAAGAAAAAGCATTAGAGTTTGTTTTTACACATGTGCCCATCTAGTATATTATAATCAACACACATGTTCAGTAAAATACATACATTCCTTTAAACATCTTGGAACATACCCAGTCTTTCTCTCATGTACAATTCCAAATGCACACCTATATGTGTGGTCATCAAAGTAATTCCAAAATCTATGTTAACACCTGGATTAGACCACTGAGATGCCCAAAGTCCCCAAAAGTTTGTGCAAGCTTTTCAGATCTTCAGATCTCTTCTTCAGGCAAGAGGTTACAAAAAGCAGACAGAGGAAGGAGTGGAGGAAATACGTGATCATTAAGACATATAATTTGAACATTTGCTTAAGATGTGAGGGTGAAGAAGTGTTTTCAGAGTGTCATACTTACCTCATAGAATCACAGAATTGGAAGGAACACCAAGGGTCATATATAGGATTGCCAGTTTAGGATTGTCCCAGGCCCTGAGGTTTCTGGGCCAAAACCTGAGACTAAGGGATGACTCCTGATGATGTTATTAAGAATTATGCATAAATATTGGAAGAGTCTCAAAATTCCAAAAATTGATGAGTGGTGGAGGAAGAATGATGGAAATTCTGGAGCTAACTGACACATATGATAAGAGAAAATGGTTCTTGTACAACAGATGGAGGGAGGTACAGTAGTAACAGGTTTTAGAAATTAAAATAAAGTTAAGCACTGTGGGTTAGTTGAAAGCGAAGATCACATTTTGAGGACTAGAAAAGTTAAAGCACATTTTATCTAATTGTTGTTCTGTGCCTACAAGTCATTTCTGACTTATGCAACCCTATCACAATGGGTTTCCATGCGCATGTAGGGCCATGGTCTCCACAATCCTAGTCCAATGCTCAAACCACTACATCATGCTGGCTCCCTTTATGTAATTGCTTAGCCTTATATGATAAGAAGAAATCTGGAAAGTTAACAAATGTGGCAGAAGAAATTCGGAAGGCTTTTACTATGTTTACTGTTAGTAGGTTTATTGTGTATATGTTAGTATATGTGTATTAATGTTTGTAGGCATAAGTAGTAAACTGATTTTTCCTTTTTCTTTTGTCTATTTTCTGTGTTGGTGTATATCTAACTTTGGTTTTATCCACAAAGTTTCAGAAATGTTTTTTAGAGTTATGCATTAAGTACTAACACAGTTGCTCTCCGCTTGTCATTTAAAACACAGAAAGAGAGACAGAGAAAGAACATATTTTTTGGTTTAAAAACTAAGACAGAAACCTTATGTAAGAGACTGTTCCCAATTCAAGATGGAAGGAGGGGATTATTGTTTCTCACTTATTTAGAGACATGAGGAAAGGAACATTTAATCTAGTCTGATTTATATTTATTTATTTCCATTTGTATGCCACCTTTCTCCCAGAGTTGGACCCAGAGCAGCTACCAGACTGCTATATGAAGGTGGATGCAGAGCAAAGAGGTGCGTTAACCCAGACATCACGATGACTGGGAGGGAAGGAGCAAGATAACGAAGGAGATTACTATATATGGCTTTGAAATAGATCCGCCATATCTCCACTCTCACACACTTCAAAAAGGCTCTTAAGACGGATCTCTTCCGGTAGGCCTTCCTAACCTAGCTAACTCTAGCTTCCTTCCTTATGTATATTTATGAATATGATCTCAGTTTTTTTGATGTATGTCTCTCTGCCCGCCAAATATTGCATTTTATTGTTTTTAAACTCTGACCTCAGAGCAACTTCACAAGCAATGCTTGGCCAGGGAGGGAACAAAAGCTCTGTGGATGAGGAAGAACATGGGTTGGGTCCAGAATACTTAAGGCTTGGGTCCAGAATACTGTCCGTCCTGCACATTGAGGTCCTCAAGTAAGTACTTACTTCAGCCAAAAAAGCTAGGGTAACGTCTGTCACTCAAAGGGCCTTCTCTACTGCTGCGCTGAAGTTGTGGAACAACCTGCTGGAAGAGATCCACCATATTTCCACTCTTACAGACTTCAAAAGGGCTCTTAAGATGGATCTCTTCTGGCAGACCTTCCTAACCTAGACAATAAACTCCAGCTTCCTCCCTTGTGTATGTTCATGAATATGATCTTAATTTTCTTATGTATGTCTCCCTGCCCGCCAAATTGTTTTTAATTTTAACCTAATGCTGTATTGCATTTTATTGTTTTTAAACTCTGATTGTTTAATTCTAGTTTTAATATTGGGGAGGGGGTTGGGAAGGAACTCTTTAGTATTTTATTGTAATGTATTTTACTGTTGTAACCCACCTGGATTCCTAGTGATTGGGCGGGCTATAAATAAATATTCTTCTTCTTATTGTTATTATTATCAGAATAAATTAAACATTTCTTTCTCCTTTTCCACAGGACTACTGCTGCCACCTCCCTGTCCAAACCTAGCCATGAGATTAACAGCATGGTGATAGATAGAGCATGCATGGGTGACTATAGAGCCGGTCATCCTAGGTTGGGGGAAGCAAATTTCGTATTGACAGACATTACTGTCTTCCCCTTTCCCCCTCCCATCCTAGGGGTGAGGGAGGGAGTGAAAATTATTAGGCCCATCCACCCTGTCAATCTGATTTCCTCCCAGTGTATGAATTTAATAAAATGTAACACACACATCCCAGCAAGCAGGGAACCAGACATAAAGTGAGCTTTAAAAAACAAAACAAAAATGGTGACAATATGCTTGTGGATGGAGGATGTCACCCACCAATCTGCCCCATCCTCCCCAACTACCCCACCCTCCAATGGAACATCAATCTGGCAGGTCTGCACAATGTTGCAGATAAAAAGGAAAAAACATTTTCCCCTAGAAAGATGTGTTGTTTTTTTTTTAAATCAGTTTAAACCCCTCAGGTGTCAAATAGAAATGCCTTCATTTTGAATCCAGAGGAACATCATGTGCTCCCACACATGAGGTAAGTACAAATTATTTTAGGTGTGGATTCAGCCTACATTTCCTGAGGGATGTGCAGGAAGGGCTGGGTTTTATAAAGTAGGTTCTTGAGCCAGGAGGAAGTACAGATTGGTGACTCTGTGGACATATGTGTGAGAAAGATCAGAAGGTCACTTTCACATCACACAAGGAGGATTTTACCTTTTTTTAAAAAGCATCTTCCAGTATAGTATAAGAATATTATTGGCTATGCATTTTAATATGAAACAGTAATCATTATTCAGGAAACTTATCCATTATTTCAAGTGATGTCGCTCTGAACTTGACAGGAATTCTGAAATAATTTTTAAGCACAAAATCTTACTAGCATTAATTGGGGAGAGAATTATCAATTTGTACATTAAGGAGAGCAGTAGGAAATGCTGTATTTCACATGCCGGCTATAATCCCTTTATGTTTAGAAATGGCAATGATTTAAAAGTTTTTAAAAAACCTGTAAGAAGCCAATACAAAGTATATTGCAATGAATTTTATTAACCAATTCAGTGTGTGATGTTGAGAACTTTCCATGTTCACCCAAGCTTCAAAATGCAGGGAAATTGCAGCTGTTAAGGGCAGGATCCTTAACAGCTGCAATTTCCTGGTACTTTGAAGGTTGACTGAACATGAAAAGCTTTGAACAGATGTATTGTTGGCAACATGAATCTGGTATGGTATCTTGTGCTGTGATTAGTTCCAGATTCACCACTACCTTGAAGTTGGATGTCTGTCCATGGCAATGCTGAGTATCAGTAGGATAAATAACTAAATTGAGGAGAGCTGATTTACACACATATATTCCAGCCTCTGTAAATTTAGCAGCAGAAACTCTGGATATATGGAAATTGAGCAGCAGAAATGGTTCCTTCCTTTCCTAATTGAAATCTGTGTCTCTTTTCACTTGTGCTTCTTTCCTTACCTGAAACCAACTGGCCAACAAGAGCACAGAATGTGACCGCATAAGCTGAAATAGTTTTGGACATAAACCTATCTAGAATACAAGTGGCTTAAACCTGTCCAGAATATACTTGTGATCTATAAATGCATTATAATTAATTCTGAAAGAGATTTGGGAAAAGTGCAAAGAAAGTCACAAGTCCACATTTGGTTTAATGATTCAGGGCAGTGAAAGTTGTAATGATTCCATACATTCCATAAAATGCAGTTTGAGATTAAAGGACTGACAGAACCATTGTGTGCCATGGGGTCTGGAATCAAATTCCTTCTCTTTCCTTTTCTGGGTGTAGACTGGGAGCCTCATTTTCCTTCCTCTACTTTCCAGATCAGAAAGGTATCTCAACCTGCAATTCCACATGATATTCAGTATAGGCCCCAGCAGGAGAAGTGAGTTGTTTGTATGCTGTGAGGACGACATATTGTCTCTTTTGTGCATATTCACATACACATTTGGGGCACTGGTGCAAAATTTCTGTTAGTAGTGGGGAATTTTGCTTTTCCTATAGGGTTTTAGATGCCAGAATAAGATCTGTCTGTCTGTCTGTCTGTCTGTTTGTTTACAGCCATCCTTCAGACAACTGAGCGTTCCTTCTATGCTTACAACTCTTAACTCTCAACAAGATTAAATTGCAGTCCTTTGAGTATTTACCTGGAAGCAAGTCTCACTGAAATCATTGGGATTTAAGTCTGAGTAGAAACATGTTGAATTGGATTGTATGAAGCTTCAAAGAGCTAGTAGTTAATTGAAAAATAAATATTTAAAGGTAAAATAGAAGATTTTTTAAAATTCTAAATAAGATTAAGTCAAGACAGAAAGGCATTGTACGGCTTAGATGTCATGACATCATGCGGAGAAGGGAGGGCAACATTGACATGAGTACACACAAATGTCAACACACAGGATTATTAACGCCCTTAACCACACTGTGAAACAGCTGAAACGCATGTTGTGGGAGTTGTCCAAGAAGTAACATGAATTGCTACAAAAGTATAAATGAAAAAGTGCTACATAAATTTTAAAAAAATAGGGAACATTCACAATCAAGAAAGGTATTTATCTCTGTGTGAATTCACCCACAGTTTGCAAAAAGAAAAGAGAAGGTTTTTGCTTATCTCTAATCTCAGTTCCTGTGAAACAGCTAAACCACACAGTTACTGGTTCATCTACAAAAATGTGTGCACTTTTAGACTCTATGTATGTACACAGTGTGATCAGGGCCAGTAGTGGCAATGGTAAAAGTCCCAGTTGCTATGGCTTTTTAATACAGTTATGTTCAGCTTTGCCATCCCTTCATGTGTAGTTTATCTATAATTAATTAAAACTAATGCCAAACACAGTAAGAGTGTTTATATTTCAAACAGTTGTAAATTGGCTCATTCATCAGATGTCTGGCTAATATTCAAATCACACTCCATTTGACATGTTTCTATGTAGTACTAGGGTTAGGGAGCATGCACCATCCACAACCTCCCTAACCCTAGTATGGGACTGTGCTGGCATCATGGTGGCCTCCCATCTACACGGGGGTTGCCATTCTGCCGCTGCCGCCGCTGCTGAACACCCAAACGTGGCACACAGGAAGTGGCGTCATAACAGCACCACTTCCTGGTTGCAGTGCCGCAACAAAGGAGCTGCTCTAGGCAGCTCCTTTTTGTTGTGGCATTGCAAGTTTCGTTCCCGCGCGGCAACCAGACAGCTGCGGGAATGAAGCCATGGGAGAAAGGGGCCGGGCAGCCCCTTTCTCCCATGGCTGCTCCTGTCAGGGTGTCCTGGGGCATGAAGCCCCAAGGACACCCCTTTTTGGGACCATGAAGTAGTGGCATTTTGCCACTTCTCCATGGTCCCAAAAAGCACCGGATTGGGGGCTCTGGGCTGCTGGTGAGGCTGCTCTGACCCCAATCTGGCAAGAAAAGGGGTGGGTGCAGGCCGCCCCTTCAGGGGTGGTCTGTACTGCGCCTTAGTCTTCTCAGCTTCTTTGGCAAGCCCCAGTTTAGTGGTGGTGGTGGTGGTGGTGGGGGTCATTTGCCAATGGATTTTTTTTCTACAGAGGAAAAAAAAGCTTAAAACATTTCTCAGTTACTTCACCAATTGAAAGGAAATCAAATTGAAATTTCTTCTCCTTCTCCTTCGCACCTGCTCACTAGGGCACTGATCCACACCCAAAGCATTTCTACTAACCACACTCTGACCACCCAAGATCAGCATTATAGCAGAATTGAACTATCACAATGGACATCGTAGCAGAACAGTAGCAGGAAAGGTCATTGATGGATTTTTGCGCTAATAAAAAATGCTTTCCAAACAATCTCCCACTAGGAGAACAACAGAAGAGGATGGTGTTGTGTGATAAACCCTAATCCTGATGCAATTCTGATTTAACTGTCAAGTGAGATAAAGCACTAAATCTGAGGGGAATGGTCTTCCATCCCACATGAGGGCAGTAGCTAATTAGGCCATCCAGAATCAGCCATGTGGCACACACAACTATATCCTCCGAGAGTGGAGAAGGAAAGGCTCTGGAGACTCAGGTCAGAGGAGATTATCACATGGAGACAGGATGAAGATGGGATCACTCCCCCGTCTTTATCCCATCCTTAACCCCAACGGCACAAAAGGCTTTCAAATTGTTCCGCTGATCCCATCATTAACCTCCATTAACCTGTCCTTAAAGCAGCACTATATTAAAGTGAACTGTCGTTAATACAAAATGCCAGTCAATGTCGTTTAAATGACAGGTTAATGCCAGGTTAATGATGAGATCAGCACAACTTCATCAGAAAGCCTTTAGCACCATCGCAGTCATTTGCATTTCCTGGATGGGATAAGTGTGAATACAGTGTGAAAGTCCTTCCCGCAACTGCATGGGAAGGATGGGACAGTGACGAGACAGGGATGGGACCTCCCTCACGTGATAATCTCCAGAGTCTATTTGTTAATCTGTCCCCACACACCAGTATCTGCCATGCCACCTGAGATGGTTGCTTCATTCTACCTAATGGTAGTGCTGTCACTGAGATGTGCCTGGCAGTGTGAAATCCAGCAGGACACCAGGATCAGAACATTTAGGCTTCAGCAGTTAAAACTCAGTAAACCAGTTTATTCAGTTACTATAATCCAGTCCAGAGATGTTAATTGTCAGAACTAAATAACAAGCACTAACATAGTCTAATTAAATTATACATAATTTCAAATTCATGGTGGGCTCAATTCTCATGCTATACAATTATAATTAATAAACACATTTGTCCTTCTCACTCCCATGCCAGCCCTTCTTTGTTGTAAACTACCTCCTTTACACAGAAATGACCTTGAGTAGGCTTGAGTCATCCCTGCCTCCTCTCCAGTGTTTTCTCTGCAATAGTCATTTCTACTGTTTAATCCAGTGTTCTCAAACCTTTTATTCTTGTGACCCCCATTACATGTACATGCAGACATTGCACACAAAAAAACCCAACAACCACCACTCAGTGTAGCATATGAATAAAAATATTTTGTTTTAGTGTGCTGTTTTTGCCTGTACATTCATGCATTTTCATATTTTAACATTTTATAAGGAAATAACATAATCCTGTTTAGAACAGTGCTCTTTCATTCTTCCTTTCACTCACACACATACTCATTTACTTTTTCTTACCCAATTACATGGAAACATTCATTAAAAAGGAGATGAAGAGTGTGACTGAGTGTGTGTGTGCACATGGGGGTATGGAGGGGTTAGAGAATCTGTGTGGGAGACTTTTTTTGAATGAATGTATGAGGGAGAGAGTCTGAAAAAGAGCATTACTGTGAATGAGAGAGAATTAGTGTGTGACAGAAATTCACACACACCCATAGAGATACCAGGGATGTGTGACAGAATGTGTTGAGGTTCATCCTGAGAACTGGGGCAGTGATGGGATGGGTGAGAAAAGAAGCAGCAGCTTGTGATGCCCACCCCCCTGAAGCCAAAATCCAGTGAGCTTTGCTGCTCTCCTCCTTCTCCTTACTCAGGCAGAAGCAGCTACTCCAAACATCTTCCTTGCCTTTCTCTTCCACTCCAGGACAGAAAAAGTTTGGAAAGAGAAAGGGGGAGGGATTCAGGACCTCCAAATCTCATGATCCCCTTGAAGAACTCTCATTCCCCTCCTGTCATCTAATATTTATGGTGGGACAGATACATTTGCAAGTCCTGATAACTGGTTAGCAAGGAAGTAGCAGTGCTTAAGAAGATCATCCAGTTATCTAACCCATTGGTATCCAGGCCTCCTCCAAGTTGCTCAAGGAGCCATATATGGGTATAATATATCCTTGTAGCAGCCCACATGTTAATGTGGAACTGAAAGCAAGGGTTTAGCTCGAAATCTCATAAAACACTGTAAGTTGGGATGAGACCAATGGTTCATTATTCAACATTGTTGCCAGTGCCACTCATTGGTAGACACTCTCCAGTACTTCAGGCAGGAGTTTTTCGTTTCTCTCTATGGCCTAATTCCCACTATAGTTTAAACCGGATTATGATTCCAAATGATTTGGTTTTAACCACCATGGTTCCCACTTAATTCGAATCGCTGAAGCAATTTGGAAAGTAGGGGCATGGTTTTTACCCATCTAACCCATGTTTTACCCATTTAACCCGAGTCAAAAAGATGCTGGTAAAATGGGGTGTTTTTTGGGCTGAATCGATTTATTTAGAAATAAATTGATTCAGCCCAAGTTGGAAACAGGAAGATTTGAATCTGCCCTGATTCCCACTGGCAGCATTTTTTCCCTGGCTTCTCCACCTTGGCCATGCCACCCTCTGTCCCCGGCCTTCTCCTGTCACTGGCCTCTCTTGCCCGCTCCATCCCTGGCTTCTCTGTCCCCAGCACCTTGCCTTCTGGTCCCCGCAGCCTCCTTACCGGCCTTCTGGGCTTCTGGGTGACCTCCTTACCAACTTTCCCTTGCGGCTGTCCTGAACCGATTCCTGAAACCAGCACAAACACAGTGGGAGTCACTGTGTTTGATGAACTGGTTTCAGGAATCGTATCTAAAGGTAAGTGGGAATTAGGTCTAGGAGTGATATAGTGGTAAATTTTGAGATGTAGGCACTCATCATGATAATCTATCACATCCCGAAAGAAAGTTTCAAAAAATGCAAATGGCTGTGTTGATTCGTATCAAACAGCCAGTTCTAGCAATTTTCATCTTCCCCAAAGAGTGTGTTTGTGTAAAGCTAACAGGTCTTAAATATTCATTCAAGGATAACAAGCAACAATGTATTTTTGCTGGGGGAAATCCTTTTGATTTCCTAGCTACAGGACTGCATCTTAGATTAAAAGGAACAGGGAAGTCTGAGGGGGGTTGACATATGACAGCATTGCCCTGCTAATCAAAAAAACCTGTACTCCAAAAGTCCATAGCTACCTAGAAATGACAGAGATTGAAATTGGAATCTTCTATATACAAAGTATGTGCTCTAGCACACTGACTCTAAAAAATGTCTTTCAAAACTGACAATGTGATAAGAGGATCACTGTGACTGAAAGTTGGAGGCCGCTTTAAATAATTCTTTGTAACAGACTGGGTCACAAGCAGAATCCTTTCATGATCCATGGCAATGAAATGCTTTAAATAAATATGGGGGGAAATCAACAGTCATTGTGAGGGGCAGAAGCAGCTCATCCAGCAAGATTTTGACAGTACATGCCCATTAAAATAGATGGTCAGTGCAGTACACTAAATCTCTTTCTCAAGGACAAAGGAGAGACTGGATTTTGTTCCTTCTCTACTACATGAAACAAGCGATTGTGGTACTGTAACAGCATCCCCTCCACTTGTCCTGATTTTGCAGGGAATGTCCAAGCAATCCTCTGCAATCCTGCCTTTCTGCTGCTTTAAAAATGTCCCAGTTTCTCTCTCCTCCTCCCAGTTCCTCTCCTTGCTTTGGTCTTACTTCAATTTCTGCAAATTGAATTCCAAGTGCAAAAGTAGTATGTATTCAATAAAGTCAGTGGGGTGGAGGACAAATGGAGAGGGCAGAATCTTGCTTTTCCTGGTAACATGGGCAAAAGCAAACTGCTGCAGCCTTTCCTAGCTTGTGTGTTCTCCCTCAATGAAAACATTTATTCTCTTCACCACACTCTGATGTTACAGTTTTCCTCTGTAAAATATTGGAGGGGAGTATGTAACACGGCTGATTTGGATAACCATCTCCTCAAGAATCACACAGATGAAAGTGTGTGCAACCCTATGGAATGAGCAGCACATTTCTTTGTAGAGCAAATAAGTTATGATCCAGCTGGATCAGAATGACTTACTGTGACTTACTTTAGAAGCATCAAGTCTTGAGTCACTGCCATACTAACAGTGCTGTGAGTTATTATACTACAGCATGAGCGGGTAGGTGGAATGAATGCCATTTTAAACTTTTTTGACAGATTGATTTGTTGACACCTTGTACAAATCATTATTGACATGCTGAGATGGATCTAGACACTGTGAATTTTTTTTTTTTGACTGCAACTCCCAGAATCACCCAGTGAAGTATGGTCAAACTGAGTTGTTGCCCTCACCTAAATATATGGGCTATCTAGACATCACCTCCAAAGATTTGCTGTTGTTGTTGTGTGCCTTCAAGTCATCTCTAATTATGACAACCCTAAGGCAAACCTATCATGGGGTTTTCTTAGCAAGATTTGTTCAGAGGGGGATAGCTATTGCCCTTTGCCTTCCTCCAAAGCTGAGAGAGTGTGACTTGCACAAGGTTACCCAGTTGGCTTCCATGCAGGGATGTAGCCAAGGGGGGGATCTTGGGGTCCGGACCCCCCCTTCAATTAGAAAAATGAATGGTATGTGCTGCTGCGCTGCCACACCCAAGCCCCATTATAATGGTGGCACTTAGTCTGGACCCCCCCCCTTCCCAAAATCCTGGCTACGTCCCTGTTCCATGGGTGAGCAAGGATTTGAAAACTGTTCCCCAGAGTCATAGTCCAGTGCTCAAAACACTACACCACATTAGCTCTACTTCACTCCCCCAGGAATTTGCAGTAAGAATACAGTTGCCTCTCCAAGTCTGCGGACTTGAAAATCTGTGGAGGGGCAACCTCCATTAATGCCAATGGGGCACGCACCCATGGCATGTGCCCTGCATGCACGTGCCCCATTCAAACCAATGGGACTTGAATATGCGCGAGTTTTGGAACTCGTGGGGGGGGGGGTCCGGAATGTTTCCCCATGAGTTCCAAGGGCAAACTGTATAACATAAGAAGAGATGAGTTAGATCATAAAGGAGCATGTCTGACTATCATTTTCCAAATTCCCTAACCAGGATGTCTTCTCGCTATATTGACTGCATCATTTTAAGTGGTGTAGTCCAAAAAAGTGATGCATTATTGTAATTTTTAAATGGCCTGGTGACATTCTTGTTCAGCCAGATGCCTCTGGGAAGCCTAGCAGCAAGGCAGAAAGGAAACAGCACCCTCCTGCTCATGTTCCTTAGCAACTGGTATTGGGAGAGCTAAACTACACACTATTTTTTTAAAAAAGAGATTTGGGATCACTTTATTGTACACTCTGAAGTCAACATGTAGTGCATGTTCACAGAAGAAGGCTTAAATGTTAATCACTCATCTATTTCCACACAAATCATTTTCCCACATACATTCACAGGGACCCCAAAAAAGAAGGTTGGCTTGATTGGTGCTAATGAACTCTTCTTTCTTTTTTTGGGTTCCTGATTAAGGATGTGGATTTAGAAGTTGGGTAGTTGTAGCTGTGAAGAAAGATTTAAATGCCCTGCACCAACATGTAATAGATAGCCTGAATCCAGAACAGTGCAGCACATAGCCCAAGCTTACTGTGGAGTCAAAACAATGCAAATGATCCTAAATTTCATGCTAGGTATTTAATGCAGCATGTAATTTATCCTGCGTGAATTTTGCCTTTGATACTGGAGGCAATGTATAGCCAACATGATTCATAGCCCTTTGTTGGATTTTCTTTCATGAATTTATTTTGTACTCTTTTACAGCATCCCAAGTTTGTGGGCATCACTACATCTTGTGGGACTAAATTAGTTTAATTGTGTACTTCCTTCTCATCTGTCTTAAATCTCCCACCATTCAGCTTCATTAGCACATTCTTGGTTCTAACATCATGAAGGAGAAAGAAAGAAAAAATCTCCATAGTATACATAATTTTCACAGAACTATAGTATTACAGAATCTTAAAGCTGAATGGGACCACAAGGGCCATCAAGGTCCAATGCCCTGCCATTCAGGAAAACATAACTAAAGCATTCATAAAAGACATCCATCCAGGATCTGTTTAAAGACCTCCAAAGAGGGAGAATCTACCATTCTCCAAGGCTGTCCATTCCAATGTTAAAGAGCTGTTACAGTAAAAAAAAGTTCTTCCTAATGTTTAGATGGGGTTTCTTTTCTTGTAATTTGAATACATTTTTGTACCTCTGCAATGTTCCTCCTTGTTCGTCTTTCCTAATCACATACCCTCCAACTGTCCTAAACTGGCAGGAACAGTCCCAACTAATCTGTCATCCCACATTTTCAACTGCTTTTAAAATGTCCCAGTTACTCTCTCCTCCTCCCATTTTCTCCTTTGTCCTCATCTTACATCAGTTGCTCCAAACTGAGTTCAAAGTGCAGAAGTAGTTTGCACTCAGTTTACTTAGCAGAGGTGAAATGAGAGGAGGTGAAAATCTTGCCCTTCCCAGTAAGATCAGGCAAAAGTAAACTGCTGCAGCAGCTCCTAGCTTGTATTTCTTCCTCATTAATTACATATACAGTCTTGACCACACTCTGATGTTGTTTGATCATATTTCATCTCTGAAATATCAGAAGGAATGTAAGAGCCACAAACATTAAAGCCTTTTGCATGGGGGAGCTGGTCCAGTCAAGGACATTGGTAGACAAGTTAAAGACAAAAGACACAAGGCCCAGGTCTAAGAGAAATATCTGTTTATGTTAAAACATATTGTAGAAAAACTATATATGTAAGAGAGATTCAGAAGAGTAAATTTGATGTCAAGGCCTCATTTGTCATCTAGTAGCTCTGCTGGTTCTGTGCCTTTATCACAGTGCTTCCCAACCTTCCTAATGCCGTGACTTTAATACAGTTCCTCAGTTGTGGTGACCCAAACCCATGAAATTATTTCGTTGGTACTTCATAACTGTAATTAATAGGTGTTTTCCAATGGTCTTGGCGACCCCCATGAAAAGGTCATTCGACCCCCAAAGGGGTCCCGACCACAGGTTGGGAACCACTGCTTTATCACTTTGGTTGCACTTTTTAAAGACTTTTTGCAGATCTATAACCTTCCATTTTGTTTGCTGGCTGAAATACTTGCAAAATCTTGGCATAGGAGTTTTTAAAACTAGGGCTAAATTATGGCTTATTCAAACAGCCTGCTTAGCTGTGGGCAAAAGGGCAATAAAACCCACTGTAAACAAAAATGAAACTGAATTTTAAACAGAAAGCATAACATATGAAACATATGTAATGCGATTTGTACACCATATAGAGAACTAAGAAAAGAAAAAAGAGGCATGTTGCCAAAAGTGCATTTATTTTTTAAAAAATAGACACACTAAAGGATTAAACCATTTTAGCACTCCGCAAAACCAAGGATAAACGTCTATTTTCTACCCATGAAACAAAGCATTATGTGAAGTTTTCCAGGTAAATTAAGTTGTGAAAGAGCACATGAAACCAAATACTTGGAGAACTGCCATTCCTAATGCTTTAGAAATCAGCCCCCCAGCCTATTGTCAGTGCATTGCCAGAATTATATCTTTAAATATATTAAGTGCAACATCATGGGTTGGATTTGGAGGAAATTAGTAATGTTCATTTATGTTAAACTCAATGTAATTTTCAGCTCCCTTTGATTCAAATGGAACTGAATTTGACTATGAGGCGTACAGACCCAGCAATAATGCCAGAATTGGCGCGGC
>NC_056525.1:167113038-167118967 GCF_019175285.1 Sceloporus undulatus
GGGGGGTACACCTGTTGGGATTGGCACAATTGCTGGGATAGCAAAATCAGCCATGCCTTCCTTTCTCACAGCAGTCACGGTGGACCTGGAATGGACTTTTGGGAGGTCACAGCACCTTCCCCCCCATCAGTGGTCACTGATCAGGTTGTTGTGTCTTCTGTTCTGGGTCTGGCATGG
This sequence comes from Sceloporus undulatus, assembly GCF_019175285.1. Classification (NCBI taxonomy): domain Eukaryota; kingdom Metazoa; phylum Chordata; class Lepidosauria; order Squamata; family Phrynosomatidae; genus Sceloporus; species Sceloporus undulatus. The sequence continues at coordinate 167,113,216 of NC_056525.1, forward strand.
CTGCTGGGTGGGCAACCATGCCATACTTGGGTCATCAGGAGTCTGCAGCACTGCCCCCCCCATCAGTGGCTGTTGGTGAGAAGTGTGGCGTAGTGCCCTCCCATCCTGGATTCATTACACCTGCTGGGCACATAACCACACCAGACCCAGAATGGGCTGCCATGAGGTCAAAGAAGAAGGATGTGCACACACTCATTCTTGCTTTTCCACTGTAGTGGCTCTCTCAGCTGAGGGAGCCAAGGCAATGGCCCAAACAAGAAGCCCTGCCCTCCTTTCTGTCCCCTTTTGCTGACTTGCTTGTCAGGCTGTTGGGCCACCCCCTTTGGGTAACCTGTTGGGCAACCTTTCTGTGGTTTAGCTGGCCAGCGGCCAGCCAGCCAAGAAGCAAACAAGCAAGGCAGCGGGAGAGGAGGGAGGGAGAGGAGGGTGGGCAATCTGCCACCATCCCTGGCAGCCCTTTCCAGACACCTGCACTGGATACCAACTGGACACCAACTGAGAACACAGTTGTTTGAGCTCAGTGCAGACATCATTTGATATGATGGGTTTCATGGCAGCAAAGGCCCTCCTCACCCAATGTCTTGTTTTGTTTTATTTTGTTTTAGGACACATTTATAAAAATACACATCTTGTACAGAAAAAACATACATAAGCACAACAGAAATTACAATGATTTACTAACTAACAAACAAAAAACCCTATCTCGTTCATACATCATTAATTATTTCCTTATTGCCAGCTTTCATCATTTTCTTTTTCCCTTGCTAAACATAAATGACTATCTTAAACTGTGAAAATATCATATTTTATTTCCTTACTTTAATTTAATTCTTCTCATTTCAAACATATGGTTCACTAATTGACTTAAATCTACCTTAAATTACTTTTCATTCTGTACTGTTTCTAAATGTGATTTATTTCACATCTATTTCCAAAGTTGCTATATTTCTCCATTTCTGGGAGAAATATTCTAGAATGTTTTCCCGGTCTTCCATGTACTTTTAGACTGTTCGTTTCTTAAGATTTTTTGTCAACTTATCCATTTCCAATAAGTATATTTTCAATTACCATTTGTCATTTGTTGGAATATCTTCTTATTTCTAATTTTGGGCATAAACAGTCCTTGCCATTGATAGCATATAAAATAAAATATTACCAAAGGTTTTTTTTTTCATGTTCACATCTAACATATTTAACAAAAATACTTCTGGTTTAAATTCCAAATTTCTTTTTATTATCTTCTTTATCTTGTAATGTATTTGTGCCCCAAATTTCCTCACTTTTTCATACATCCACCACATGTGAAAAAGTGATCCTTTTTTCTTACAGCATTTATTTGTACAGTTACCATAGATCTCGCACAATTTGTCGGGTGTTAAATACCACATAAAGTAAATCATATAATAATTTTCTTTAAAATTTTGACAAAGAGTATAACTTAGTCTTTTTTTTTCCATGTCAATTCCCACTGATTTAAATCAAGCATATAACCATTTTAACATATTTTCTTTTTATGGTTTCCTCTTTTATATAAATTTTCAAAATACACTTCTCTATTCCCGACAACAAGGCCTCCTTATTTGACATTATTATCTCTTCATCCAATGTCTAATTGAAACTCACTGGCCAATAAGTAGGACCACCTCTTTTTCTAACACTAGTTCAGACGTTTTAAAATTGGCCAGGCACATATAAATTGTGAAGGTGAAGGAGAAGATGAAAATGTTCCTGGTATGGAGATTATTGTAAGGAGAAAGCTTCACCTGCTCAGTTGCTCTGTGTCAGGCTGCTGTTCAAGGCACAAGCACAGAGTCTTTGAAGCAGAAAAAAACATCAGAATTTTGTTCACCTCTTGATCCATGTATGAACTTTTCCTGTGTAACAGACCAAAGTAGTACAGTCTTGTCTATGCCATCCTCTAATTAGACTGTCAACAAAGCTGTCGGCTGTTCTGTGGCTATTTAATCCCAGGGAAACTGTTCTGTGTGACCACATGGCACCTTTCTTTCATCAAACAAGCCTCAGCTGATGTCATTCTGACATGCGCTGGTGTGAGTCAGCCGTCAGCAAGCTGCTTAAAAGGCAAAAAACCTGTATAGCCAGTTGTTGTTCTTGCCCTCCTCAGCACTGGGGTTATTACAGACGCAAAAGTGAGACATGCTGCATGGTGAAATGGTCCCAATGCCATTTTTTAAAATACATACATCAAGAAATTCAACCGTTTTAGCAAAAAAGTAAAATGCAAGTCTTTTGATTCAGATTACCAGGTAAGAAAAAAATCCCTTTCTATGGCACACGAGTTTATCAAACACAAAAAACATGTTTTTCCCTCCATCTAACAGCTGGATATTGCAGGTGGACTTTGTACTGTGGCCATGTTTTCTGTTCCCAGAATGGAAAACAACAACTCATTCTCTCAGGATGCTATGCATTACTAGGTAATAAAGGTGCTACTGAAATCCTTCCTCTGCTTTCCTTTTTTAAGGGTGTAACCTGATATATTTATAATTAATCAGCGTCATTTTTTTCTGTATGCAATCTCTCCCTTGGGGCAGACTTTAACTGTAAACATTTTGACCACAGCAGTTAGCCCAGCTGTTAGGTTTTTTTCAGTTTCTTTCTGGGTGCCCTTATTTTTTAAAACCATTCATGCTGACACAAAATTCTGAGGAGCTCAGAAACTTCTACTTTTCTGGGATTTTGGTGGTGGTTGTTATTGTTGTTACCATCATCATCCTGCCTTTCTGCAGTTTGGGTCTCAATGCATATTACAACAGTGAAAACAATCATAGGGGCTGAATAGATGGCCCATTTACGCTGCCAGCCTTTTGACGTCGTATGTCTGGAGGCTGGATTCATGATGCTCCAGCATTTACATGCTTTGGGTTTCAGCAGGCCCAGAAAAGCCAGCTTTTTGCTAGCCAAAAAAGAGCAAATATTTGCTGTTCTTTTTTCGGCTGGCTTCAAGACAGATTGGGGCCACAGTGTGTGGTTGCTGCAGTTCCAAATCATTTTCAGAAGGGGTGGCTTCAAGCAAAAGTTGAAGAGCAATTAAACCATCATAATATTTCAAATTAGTTATAACAACTACGATTACAACAGATAAAGACCAGCACATTATACAAAGGCCTGTTTCCCCTGAAACATCCATTTTCAAAGGCCTACCAGAACAACTTTCATTGATCCTATTGAAGGTATAGCCCAAGTGTGTGATTTGTTTCATTTCCTGACACACTCTCTAACCTTTGTTCTGTATGTGTATGCAATTTGCAAATCATCCAATAGAACTCCTTCAAAATAAGCATAACTCTTTTTTATTTTCAGGTTTTTTTTATTTATGCAAAAAAACTAAAATGCTTAAAAAATCATACCATTCCTTAACACAGTGGTATTTGCAATAACATTTAAAATCCACAAAACAGTGATACTTTTATTGGATGAACCAAAATCCACAAAATACATGTTACAAGCTTTTGAAATTCCGCTGGCTTCTTCATCAGGCAAAGATGTTAAAAATCATATAGTACAGGAAAAAATTAATACGATGTTAGTCCCAAGACTGCATTTTGTCAAGATGTGGCTGTTATATGCATCTCCCTATAACCCTGCCTATGCTCTAAGATCAGCAGGTGAAAACTTTATCTTGGTCCCACGCCACCACCATCCCAGGGACATCTGGTGAGGACACAAGAGAAAGCCTTCTCAGTGACTGCTCCCAAGTTATGGAACTCTCTTCCCTGGGAGGTACAACTGACTCTCTCCCTGCTGCTTTATGCCAGCAGATCTTTCTGCCAGCTTGCAAAAAATCTTTTTAATTTTTGGTGTTTTTGGTGTTTAGCGTTTTGTAGAAGATAAGGCTTTTAATGAGAGGGGGGACAGCACTTTTATTTTATTATGTTTTAAGCATCGTTTAATGCTGTTTTTAAACTTGTTTTATCTTGTGTGTTGTTGTTTTTAATGAAATTTTATTGTGCTTTAACTTTTGCATTAAGAGTTTTTAAAATTGCATTGTGCTCTTAACAATTTGGTATGCCGCATTAGATCCTGTGCTGGGAGAAAAGTGGGAACCAACCAAACAAACAAACACAAATAATGCATGGCATTAAGATCCATTAAGCAGCCTGGCTGCTGCTGCTTTCTTCTCTAGCCACATCCTCTCAGCCCAATCTCATGGGTAGCTCCACACTGGACACTTTACAATAGTCTTGTCTTGGAGTTAGTCTAATCTTGAATACTCTAGTCTTGAAGTTACCAAAGAATGTCCAGGAAATGCTTTGTATCCCAGTACTACATGGCCAGAGAGCCAGTGTGGTGTAGTGGTTTGAGTAATTGGAGAACAGGGTTCGATTCTCCACTCGGGCATAAAAAACACTTGATGACCTTGGTCAAATCACATGCTCTCAGCCTCGGGGGAGGGCAATGGCAAAACCTCATCTGAACAAGTCTTGCCAAAACACACACACACACACACACACACACACACACACAAACCCATGATAGGGTTGCCATAAGTCAGAAACCACTTGAAGGCACACAACAACAAACCACATGGCCAGAAGTAGGAGTACCCTGCTTACATAGATATTCTTCCACCAGCAAGTTGTAGTGGTTTGAGCATTGGACTAGGACTCCGGAGACCAGGTTTTGATTCACAGCTTGGCCACAAAACCCACTGGGTGGCCTTGGTAAAGTCACACTCTTGCAGCCTCAGAGGAAGGCAATGGCAAACTTCCTCTGAACAAATCTTGCCTAGTAAACCTTAGGGTCACCATAAGTCAGAAACAACTTGGTCGCCATAAGTCAGAAACAACTTACACCACCAGCAGCAGTACCAGCACCAGCAAAAGCAGCAGCAGCAGCAACCATCTTAATTCAGAACAACACCAAGAACATCTTGACAAAATGCAGGTCTGTGATTAACATCAATTTTTGCCACCTTTGCCAGATGAGCTTCCAAAACTTGTGACATGTAGTTTGTGCATTTTGGTTGGTCCAATAAGGGTATCCCTGGCTTGTGGATTTTGGGTATTATTGTAGCATCCCACACTGTACATGCAACATTTCCTATGGTCCATAGCCAGAGTGCCAACCCCATTAGTCTTCCCATTATTCAGTGTATCTACAGACATCCAGACTGAAGGGTGAACTGAGTACTCAGAATGCTACTACACACATCTCAGGAGCCTCTTTAGGATCAAATAAAAGAGTGATATTGCCATTTAAAGCAGTCACCTAAAGACAGATCAGATCTGTTTGTACATCCCTTCCATATCCATACAGTCTTCACAATCACACAGAGCTGTTGTCCAGACTGTGGCCAGGCTCTTAACCCCACCCCTCAACTTTCACCAAGGGGATGGCTCACTCACTCCAACATATTTATACAAACATTCATCGTTGTCATTTCTTAAAGGCGTGGCTGAAAGGGGCACACCTCCATCAGTTTCAGTCTACCAGTTGATTCTTAATAGTGGCTCACAGTCAGATATTCTAGCAGTTTCCACCTCCTCCCTTCCTAAGGTTTCAGCTGCAGCTGGAATCCTTTGGAGCCCAAGTTTCAGGTTTCTCAGCAAAAGAGAGTGAGATAACATAATAAGTTATTTCTCTCCTTTTCTCCTCCCAGAGTTGCAGTCTTTAATCATCTGCATCCATTCAATGGCAACCTGCATTAATTTCCCCATTTTGAACATCTTTTCTTGTGGTTTTGGAGAACTGAGGCTGCTGCCACTCTACAGAACTAATGGAATTTGAC
>NC_056525.1:167118977-167173347 GCF_019175285.1 Sceloporus undulatus
ATTATTATTATTATTATTATTATTATTATTATTATTATTATTATTATTATTTCTCACCTTCTCCCAGTACAGGGACTCAAGGCGGCTAACAAAATTTAAAATAGTCCAAGTTAAAACAGTACAAAACAATAAAAATACATGGCAGTTAAAGTGGTGTCAAATTTAATTAATTATCCTTTGTAGATGCAACCTGGTCAGTCAGTGTGGTGTAATGGTTTGAATATTAGATGCCACTCTGGAGGCCAAGGTTCAATTACCCAGTCAGCCATAAAACCCACTGGATAACTTGGGCAAGTCACATACCCTCAGCCTCAGGGGAAGGCAATGGCAAACCTCATTGGATCAAATCTTGCTAAGAAACCCCCATAATAGGTTTTCCTTTGGGTCACCTTAAATCAGAAATGACCTGAAGACACACAACAACAACAACAACAACAACAACAACAACAACAACAAAACTGTGAACCCTAAACTGTATTTGAAAAATGTATATACTCATTCCTCCACATTTGCGGCTTTCGTTCTTGCCGATTTGATTATTTACAGATTTTATTAATACGTTCTCTCTAGTTCCTTCAGCACAACTCTATGGTCAGCTTTAACCAAGATTTGCACTGAAGGACCTAGAGGTTCCTAGAAGGAAGACTCCTCTGGGCATTTGTAGCTCCTCCAGCGTAATTCTATGGTCAATGTCTGGCAGATGTTGACCACAGAGTTGCACTGGAGGACCTAGAAATTCCTAGAGAGATGTTTTCTCAGACATAGGGGATATCACACAAGGCACTTACCACACTGGAATTGTTGCCCAAACGCTTCAGAAGCACGGAGGTGGGATAGCCGGTTGTGCTTCTAAAGCGTCATTAAGGCATCCTGCTCTTCTCCCATCGATAAATCCTTCGCGGAGCAGCCATTTTTGTAATAGCAGAAGTTCCCATTATTACAGAAATGGCTGCTCTGTGAATGATTCGTCGACAGGGATGCTTCAGAAGCATGACCAGCTATCCTACCTCCATGCTTCTGAAGCGTTTGGACAACGATTCCAGTGCCTTGTGTGATAATCCCCAAGATGTTTTTGTTATTTGCAGTTTCCCCACATTCACAGGAGTCCTGTGCTCCTAACCCCAGTGAATGTGGAGGGATGAGTGTATAGGGGCATATTCAGGAGGTTTGAGGGAGAGTGAGAGGATTTTTTTCTTCTGATAGAATATCATAACACACACAGAACCACAACAATGTCACACTTGTGTTTTGGACACATTTCAAGAAGACCTCTATATTATAATATCTAATTTATATTATATTATATCATAGATTGAGTCTCCTTTATCTAAAATGCTTGGGACCAAAGGTGCTTGGGATTTTGGATTTTTTGGGGATGGGGATGGAATACCTGTATTTGCATATGTGTACATAATGAGATCTCTTGATGATATGACCCAACTCGGAACACAGCATTTATTTATGTTTCACATGCATCTTATACACAAAGCCTGAGGGCAATTTTATATAATATTTTAGTAACGATGTTTGTATACATTGAACCATCAAAAAGAAAGGTGTCACTATCTCAGCCACCCATCAGTTTTGATTTTGGAATCCTGGAAAAGGGAGGCTCAACTTATTCCATTTGAGCTGGGAAAGGTAACATCCTGGATGACTTCCATATTTTCATGTCCTTGCAATGTCCACCTACATAGCTGGTAGTCAGAAGTGAAACGTTTTAATCCTACCTGCAGCTGACTGCCTAAACCTCTGTAAGAAAAGAAAATGGATTTTTGCTGTTGGCTATGATGGCACTCAGTGGTTGGTTATGCTACTAAAGTATCTTGATTTCAAAATTTTATTAAGTATGAAATAGGAATTATGAGATCAACCAGGTAATGGACTAGGAAATGAATATTTTATTATTACATATGGGTAGTATGTGCTTTTTATCTGATCAGCAGCAAATGAGGTTTTTGAAACCATCTGTCTTCAGTGAAAAGAATAAATTACTTTGGACGTTGATGGCTGTAGTTTTGCCCTAAATGCATATGGATACAAAATTCATATAGCTTCTGCTCTAGCCCATCCCTTAGGCACCTACCCAAGTGTAATAAATGTTGCTGAACTCAGCCATGGAAACCCACCAGGTGAGCTTGAGTAAGTCACACTCTCTCAGCCTCAGGGGGAGGCACTGGCAAAACCTCCTCTGAACAAATCTTGGCAAGAAAACTCTGTGATAAGCTTAGGACCACCAGAAGTCAGAACAACCTGAAGGACACAACATTTGAGTGATAGCTATTCTGTAATAAATGTAACCAGGTTCAATGTGAAAGTAAGTATTTCATGGAATCTCCTTACTTTTTTAAAGAAAGAAATTGCTGTGACTGCTTTATTAATACTGCCTGCTTCATAAACTAATGTAGGACAGATGATTGCAGAATAAGGGTGTGTGAGATACATAGAGAAGATTTGAAACAACATGCAGGAGGAAGTGAAAAGGGGCCAATCACCCTCTGAGACTAATGCTTGATGGGAAAATAACTTGTGCAAGAAGTACTCGAAGGTCTCGGTTTTCATCAGAAAAATGGGATCCATTTCTACCTCATAGTGATCCATCAGCAAATGTAGTTGCTGACTAGGATTTGAGACACCTAAATGTGTCATGTTGCATGGTGCAACGGGTGAATAGTCATTTAATTATTTCCATGCCATTGCCATGGCACGTAGAACTGACAAAGCTGCCCTATACTGAGTTAAATCAGTGGTCCATCCAACTCAGCAGTGTCCACACCATTCTTTCCCAATGTGAGCCCTCCAGATGTTTTGCCTAGAAATCCTGTTGTCAAAATTGGGGAGTTTAAACCAAAACACCTGGAGGGAGCCATATTAATAATGCAATCGGGGCAGCTTACAAAGATTAAAAAATACATAATCCAAACCCCTCAATCCCCCCCTTAAAATACTATTAAACAATGTAAGAATTAAAACATACAGTACTTAAAAATTAATACAATAAACAATAGACTGTGACTAAGGTGATGTTGGTGTTCAGCAGTCAGATTTCTTCTAGCGGCCAGGGAACTATTCAGGAAAGGCCTGCCAGAAGAGTTCCATCTTTATTGCTTTTTAAAAGCTGTTTTGGGTGGTAATATGATGGCTCTCATCTTGCAGGCAGTTTCACAACCTGGGCGCAATAGCTGAGAAGGTCCTCTGGGAGGTTGTGAACAGCCTTGTTTTATAAGGCTGTACCAAATTCCTTCCCGACGATCTAAGTGTGCGGGGAGGATTATATGGAAGGAGGTGGTCCCAAAGATAGGTTGGGCCCAAGCCATATTAGGGAAAGCTACACTGACTGGCATTGGCTGGTTAAAGTTTCAGGCAGCAGCCTTTCCTGCCCCTGCTCAGAAATAAACCTGGCACCTTCAGGATATGAAACAGATACCTTCCAAAATTTCACAGATGAAACGTTTGACACTTGGACAAACAATACCAGAGTATGGTCAAGATGGCAAAAGTTATTAACAAGGAATAACAGACAAGCTATGAGAGGCTGCAGCAATTTGCCTTTCTCTGGGTCTACTGGGAAGGGCAAGATTCTGGTCCCTTTTCTCATCTCCCTTCTGCTGAGTCAATTAAATGTCAGCTACATTTGCATTTTGAACTCAATTTGCAGCAAACTGAGTAAGCTGAGGGAAAGCAGGAAGAGGAGAGACAGAAACAGGCATTTTAAAAGCAGCTTGAAAAAGTGAGATGACAAAATTAATCAAGACTTTAAATGAGAACAGTTGGTATGAAAACTTGTGTTGTATTATTAAGTCTGAATTGTGGGCAGCTGTGTCAGAGTTGAACTGGGGCTGTTACTACTGCTGGTTACTCTTTGATTTGGGCTATTTTTACACCTATTTCTGCAGAGCAATAGAAATTGTTCCAATCTCCTCAAGAAGTTCCTTTTCACAATAACCAGTTTCAAGGGAGCTTTCCAAAGCATCGTGAGCTGTTTTACTTAGACCAAGTACCCATCCAGAAACCTGCCATGAAGATAAATTAAGGCTTATACATCATTAATTTTGTAGTTATTTATATGGTGAACTCTTCGGGAGAAGCACTAATTTTGAATAAATTAATATAAATTGACTACAATCCTGGAGTTTTGATCTCCATAGATTCTTATGGTTCTTGTGAGGTACAAAAGTTAAAGAATTATAATACTTGTCCTCAGGGGGTAGAGTAAGCAGAGTTCCATGCTGTTAACATGGGCGAGGGAACAATATACAATTTTTCATGCTGCAAAATTAAACAGTCAGGACTATTTGAGGTGGCCCTGGGCAAGACGCTCTCTGAACATGCCTCCTATAGCACCAGCTCTGCCCTCAAAGAAATTACCAGAGGCAGTGGGTGGGTATGCAGCATTGCCATGGAAGGCAGCATGTGAGGATGGACAGTGGTGGCCAATCCAGCATTGAAAGAAACTAACAAAAGAAGGGGTAGAACAAGTGTTCTCCTGTTTGCATGTTGAATCAATATGCTTCTGAATAACTTAAACAGGATATTTAGTCTTACCCTTTAACTCCTTTCCTTATTCAAAAGCTACCCATGAATTGACTGGGGTTTATGTTTTGACGTTGTTACTTATATTTTATAATAAAATGACATTTTTCAAGCCTTTCAAGACATGAAAATCATTTCTAGAATATTTCTGCAGTCTCAAAAGATACACAACTGGTCTGGGCAACCATTTCAGTCCAGTTGGCTGAATTATTCTGACAGGTTTTCAGTCTTTATATTACTTGGGACTTTATATTGTTTGCGACTGACCCATGGTCTTCAGAATCACCTCATTTACATACTTATGAATAAGCATGCACTGAATTGCCCTAGAAACTCCAAATTAGTGGACTTTAGACCACATTGGGATTAAAATCTTTTTCAGAGAGATGGTGTTGATATTAAACAGCTGTCATTTTGTTTGGCCAGTACATATGGTAGAATGTTTCTTATTACAGTACCTATTCTGAACAATGAGAAGAGCAAGAAATCCAAACATAGGAGCTTTTTGGAGCCCTATTTTTTTAGGATTCTCGAGAGCATGCAGAACATCTGCACATAGGGAAAGTTTGGGACCTTTGCTCTCCATATGAAGAGAACAGCAGAACTGGAAACAGAAGAAAAATTCATACAGGATGTTATTGGGTTATAGTTTGTGAAATTTAAGACCAGGAAGTTCAAATATTACATTTGTAAAGCATAAAATATCAAGTGGCTTTGTTTGATTGTGAAACACTTGTATGTCACTGAGAGCATAGGCATTGACTAGTTCTGGGCATAACACCATAAATTAAGATAGTATAAACAGTGAATTGATTACAAAGAACCCAGGAGAAGTGCCTATTTACAGAGTACTTATTCATGCAATCAGATGGCTGATGTAATCTGATGGCAACCAACCAAGTCATGCTGACATGTTATGTCACTTCTAAGATTCTGACTGGAGGAGAAGAAAATGTTCATATAAATGGGGTATAATGAATGTCTCTTATGTGATTGGACAGAAAAATATATTTAAAAAGCCAAGAGCATATAGAAGCCAGATTGACCAAGTCCCAGTATCGACTGTACAAAGACAAATGTTTGATAACAGCTAAACTGTTCCTAGCTAACAACTGTCTAAACCATTCTGGAAAAGGCAAGCATGCCAGTAAAAGAAAATCTCTGCTCTCAGATTCTGGCAGCCCTAGCCTGATGGTTTTTAAATTGTGAATTTTAAATGATGAATTTTAAATGTTGTTTTAATATGTATATGTCTTATTTATCCTTTTAAACTGATGTGTGTTTTAACAGATGTTATGTATTTGTTAATCTGTTCTTCCACAGAGAGTATACAGGTTAGGACATCCCTATTTTGTGTGAGATGGTAATATTCCTCCACATGTAAATATAGAGATGCCTGCTAAGGAAAGACAGACTATAAAAAGCTTCAGTCCTTATGCAAGCGTAACACCTTATACCATAATAGAATGAATGTATGATGCCTTTTGTTGTAACTGTGTGTCTTCAAGTTGTTTCCGACTTATTGAGACCATAAGGCAAGCCTATCATGGAGTTTTCTTGGCAAGATTAATTCAGAGGAGGTTTGTCATTTCCTTCCCTTGAGGCTCTGAGCATGTGACTTTTCCAAGGTCACCCAATGGATTTCATGGCCGAATGAAACCCTAGTCTCCGGAGTCATAGTCCAACACTCAAATCACTAGGCCTTACATGCAGGAAAATTTAAGAAAAGTAATGTGTCTACACAATGAAAGTCTATGTCTGTCCCTGAGGAGATCGTGTACGTTTGTACATCTATGGCTACATATAATAAATAGTCTATAAGTGACTAACAGAAAACCTGTTCACTCTCCTGTAATAAATATCCTGAAATCCCAATACTTAAGAATGCTTAAATGGAGTATTGATGCTAACTCTGGCTGTTTGGATTTTACTGTTAGTCATGAATTAGAAACCCAAGTGACCAAGAAGATTTTCAGACCAGTGCTTACCGTGGGGTAAGCGCTGATAAATCACCACTAAAATGTTGAGGAAGCATGCGTGTGTGTGAATGCCTAGCACACTTCCTAAATGTCAGGGAATGGTCAGCTCCCCTCCAGCATCCCTGAATGATTTAAAGAGAGGCAATTTCCTCTGAATGCAAAGTTTCCATTCAGAGGAAATTGCCTCTCCCCAAATGATTCAGGGACACTGAAGGGGAGCTGATGATTCTCTGGCGATTAGGAAGTGCACCAGGCTTTCACATGTGCATGCTTCCTCAATGTTTTAGTGGCGATTTAGCTGCATTTTACCAGCGTTTAAGCGCTGGTCTGAAAATCTCCCAAGAGGTGATAAAAGGGGCCTCCAAATAGATACAGATTAGAATCCTCAGGCCCTCTGTTTAAAGATATAGGGGTACGTTATCATGCCTGTTTCAGTGAGGCTAGTAACCTCCCCTGTTTAGATGCCAAGTCAACATGTTTTCATCATGAATGAATAGGGCTTCTATGAAACAAAATTGTCTCATTTTGATGTGCTAGAATTAATTTACAAAACAACATTTTGACTATTTTGATAAAAATTCTTACAAAGCATCTGGGATATATTCCATGTGAGCAGGAGGAGAGTCACACATTTTGATGTTCAACTATAGTTCAACATATGATGTCACAAATTAATGAGTGTTGCTAATGGAATATACATTCTATTTCCTGGAGTTTACAACTCTTTGACTTCCAGAGCCCGCTTGGCCAAGGAGGAGAAAAGGCTTCTACCTAAATTGATATCCCTTTGTATCATCTTAACTGAGAACAAATATAACAAATATGATCTATGAAGATTTTCACACGGCATCGTTATATCGTTCCTTTATTGTCACAAAGTGTAGTGGAATCGTCTTAATAGATAGACAATTCCAAAAGATTTTCACATGAGGCTGTTAGTGTTCTTAAATCGTTGCTAAATCATTCTTAAATCGTTGCTGTGTCCAGTGTGTGAATGTAACTGTTTTGAAATCATTTTGTAATCATTTATTACTGAATTCTGATATATCAACGATTTAAGAACACTAACAGCTTCATCTGAAAATCTTTTGGAATCGTCTATCTGTTAAGAGGATTCCACTGCACTTTGGGACGATAAAGGAACGATATAACAATGTCGTGTGAAAATCTTCTATGACTCCAACATTGTCTTTTTTTTTTTTCCTTTCTCATGTTTGATTTTTAACACTTTTGCCTGATGAAGAGGCCAGCGGAGCTTTTAAAGCTTGCAGCATGTATTTTGTACATTTTGGTTGGCCAATAAAGGCATTGCTGTGTTGTGGATTTTGAATGTTATTCTACTTTTCTGTATGGCCTACACAGTTACCCTGGATATGTTTAATAAATCTCAGGTGGTCAATTTAATTAATTTCTCAATTCTCTGCCCCCCAAAAAAGTGTGTGTGTGTGTTTGTGTAAGGGTAGAAACAACATCAACAACAGAAAGAGACAGTGCTTTACAGTGCTCTTCTATACACATCTACTTTGATGTCACAGCTGAAATGAGGTATAGAGTTGCAACTCTGGTTCTGCCCATTTGTTTTTTATTTATTTTAGCACCAATATAGCAATACCTTGAAATATATATTCTGTAAAAACGCTGGTGCATGGACAAATTGCTTTTTAAAATGCCCCTGAAATGTTGTGCTCTTGATGGGCATTGTGGTTGAAATCATATTTTACTAAAGCTGAAATAAATATTCTCTAATATTCTCTACTGCACTGACAGGACATCTATTTACCAGGGAAAAGTTTGACAAGTTTCATCTGTTTCTGTCTCTTGTTTCTTCTCCAGCACAAAAAGAAATTTCACCCAGTTCAGCTACTGCATTTCCACTCATTATAAACATCATCTCCTGGGAACAAGAAGGGAATACATAATCTCTGCCTTTTGAAACTTGCTGAGTTGTACAAATCAATAGGCTTTCCAGTCACTTTGGTCATAATGCAACCTGAGGATCAAACTAACATCCAGTTACTAGACCAGTCTGGTTACTAGACTGTATATTATAATCCAAAATTTTGTGACCATTTTATCATGAAGTCTTTAACCTCCCATTTTAACAAAAGCTTATATACTCTGCAAATCAAATGCTCACCATCTGTTTCCATAGCTGAACAGATTTTCAAACCCTAGTCTCCCAGTGTCCTATTCCAGCACTCAAACTTGAAGTCACACAACAACAACAACAATAACAACAACTTTGTGATATAACTATTAAATTGTAGTCTGTCTTTAGTTATAAACCTGACTGTTGTTTGTTATGTGTTATACAGGGAGGGGAATAAGGTGAGGGGAAGTCAGTTTTTGAGCAAGAGAACAAAGCAAATTTTATATGTCTCAAGAAGAATGAGGAAATTTCCTTCCACCTGCACCCTCTGAGCATATTTCATGAGAAGGCTCCCATTGCTTGCATTAGTATCTGTGGTGGTAGCCAGACACAAGCAGGCATATCACCCTTCACTTTCTTATGCCATTCAGACTTCTAGTATTTCATTATGAAAAAGATTCTTATACCGATATATATGCTTCTGAATAATGAATGCATTCCAGCCTAAAGCTCTTTAAGTTGGATAATGGATCCTTATTGACAGAAGTGTTCATGCAGCCGATGATTCTCCTTGGAAAGAAAATGACATTCAGACGTGTTTTTACATGAGTCTAAATTAAGTCCTAGCATTTGAAATGATACCACCATCACTTGCTTGAGAAACAGTTACATCTCAGTTGTTAATTTCATGGAACCTGGCAAACTCTTTTGAAACATGATTGGCACTTTCAGCAAAGACATACGTCTCAGTATCTTTAACTCTCAGGTCTTAAATTTCTTGTTTCAAATGATAGTTTCCCCATTTTCAAACATATATGAAGTCTTCAAAATTTCTTGACCCAATCCCCTCTTTACTTATTCCATTTCTTTGTGTACTGTCCAGACAGAGAAATGTGTTTTTAGGTTATGATTTAAAATATATTAAAAGATGGTTATTTAATTTTAATACTTGTATGTTAACATACTTTCATGGCTTTCATCTTTTTCATACACTGCCTAGGAATGTGGGTTTTTTTTAGGTATGATATAGAAGTGAACCTTAACAATAATCTGTTTCAACTGTACACCTGGCAAAATGCTGTTCCTCAGATTCTTTCAGCAGATTTTTCTGCCAACTAGACATTACTTAGTAGAAGAAAGGGCTAATTGTTGCCAGAGAGTTGGTGCAGGGGTCAAGAGAATGATCAAATGTCAAATGGTGTAGTACGTCGTAAATTTCTATAGCTAGATTCATTGTAATATATCATTTTATAATTTAAATTTGGTGTGCAGATTGCAGAATGAGCTCCTCAGAATCTGATTCTCTACGCTGCTTTTTCACTGAAGAAGAAAAGGGCATGGGAAAAAAAACTCAAATCCCTTCTGTGTTTCTGGATGCTGGGGATAAATTTCCCAAAATGTGTGGATAACCTGTTTTGGAATGTATACTGATCTTTTGAACTCACAGAAGAAAGCAGAGACAGTTGCTGAGTTGATGGATGTTTTTAATGGTTAAAAAAATCCAATCTCTTTCAGCTTCTCTCAGTCTCAGAGGACTTCTCAGGGACAATTTGAAATTTAACTTCAGCAATTTCTGGCGCTGAAGCTCCCACACCATTTACTGGACTTTTACTGGTTTCTTTATGTCTAGCAAATGGTGTGAAAGTTTCAGCTCCCGCAATTTCTACTGTTAAATTTCAAATAATCTCTAAAGGAGGTCTTTGTGTGCATAAACAGCCCAAAATGTTTTGGGTTTTTTAAAACCCAGTTTTAAAAAGCCATCATTTGAGCACCTTGAGGTGTTTCCTCATATTTTTCTGTAGATTTTTTGGGGGGTGCCACCCAGTTTTGCTTTCTTTCTTTAGAACATAGATAGAAGCGTTTGGGGCTTTGCTCTCTATAAGGTATCTCCTAAGTTCTATAGGCCCTTTCTTGGAGAGAGAGGTTTGATTCCCCAGCAGTTGAACTCGGCTGGAATCCCAGTTCTCTTTATAGTTGAGGCTTAAGGATGTGCATACACAAAACCTTTCCCCAAAACACAATCATCCTCGCCTTGTTAGAAAGTAATATTTTGTTTAAAAGAAAAGTGAAGTACGAGGGGGTATCATAAACTTTTAATTATCACCTTTAAAAAATTTCACAGAAAGTTTGCTTTGATTTGTAGTTGTTAACTTTTCTCCACGTAGTCACCATCCAGATTTACACATTTTCCCGTGTTTCTTGACCCTCTGAATACTGTTACTGTAGAAGTCTGCAGATTGTACCTTAAACCACTCTTCCACTTCATGAATGACATCATTTGTGTTGTCAGATTGGTAACCCCGCAATGGATTTTTCATTTCTGGGAACAAAGAAAAAGTCACTTGGTGTGAGGTTGGGAGAATAAGGTGATGCTGCATAATCTCAATGCCACATGCCCTTGCTTTGTTAACTGGAACTTGAGATGAGTGAGCTGGTGCATTGTCAGCTAGAAGACAAATGCCTCTGGTGAGCTTTTTTCCCCCCAGAGCATCTCATAACTTGTCTAGAAGATTGCTGCAATATGTGCCAGTGATGGTTTGTCTCCTTGCAAGATAATCTGTGAGAATGATTTCACAACAGTCCCAAAAAACTAAGAGCATGACCTTCTCTGCTGACATTTGCACCTTTGCCTTTTGGGGAGGAGGGGAATCGGCATGCTTCCGCTCCATGCTCATGCTTTTGGTCTCTGGATCATACTGATAGATCCAAGATTCATCCATGGTTACCAGATGACCCAACAAATCTTCTTCATCCTGTTCCAACAGCATCAACAGCTTTCTTGTTTTGATTCCTTATATTTTATTTTATTCTTCTTTTTTAAACTTAAATCACAGTAGCAGAGCTCTGGAATTGTGTAAAAAGGTGAAAATAACAATAACAATAACATAAGGTGAAAATAAAATAAAATAAAAACTAAAAGGCATGCAGGGTAGGGCATACAGCAGGGAGGTGAGGTTAAGAGGAAGCCAGGAAAAGAGTGCAGTGGCAGAAGCAGTCATGCAATTGAGAAGATGTGCAATAATGGCTGCTCACAAACAAGTATAATTCATTTTCTTTAACAGGCATAATTGAGGTGAGAAGGGGGCTCATGTGGTAACGTGCTTAGTCTCAGTGTGTTAAGGGCTTGTATAGCTCAAAACCAGCATCGTGAACTGAGATCAGAAATAAATTGGAAGCCAGTGAAGTTAGTTCAGGACCAATGAGATGTGTGCTCTAAAGAGCATGCCAGACAATGGTCTGGCAACGTTTACATTAGCTGTAGCTCTTGAGAAGCTGTAGTTCATGAGCACCTGTTCAAGGGCCTGACATGGAAGTGCTTTACCAGACAAATAATCTAATACTTTTCTTTGTGTGGAGAAAGCTGCCACGACAGGATCGAGCCATAGCCAGAGATTGCCAGTTATATCACACATCCTATGGATTCTGATAGCCCTGAAACAGGATTGGTTGCTAGGTAATAGCTTAAAGGGGAATTAGGCCAATGCAGTGAGCATCAGACCATTAACTGAAACTATGTACAACCTCCACAATGAGAGACATCCTGCCTGAATTATGGTGAAGAACAATTGGAGAGATTGTGGCAGATCCTATTTCTATGATGACCCTGCAGTTCCAGCCCCTTGGGCTCATGTCATTCACCTTGGCCCTTTTATCTTCAAGATCCCTTCCTAGATTGGGTACTTGGCTCTCAATGTGATCCCTATAGGGACCAATGGATGTATTAGTCAGTGAGTTCACTGTAGTAAATGTAAGCAGACTACCAAAGCTTAAAAAAAAATCAGACACAGCTGTAAAAAAGAATAAACAATTAGAAGTTTATTAATATAGTGGGCCCTTGGTATCTGCTGTGGTTCTCTGCAGTCCTTTCTCTTCCAGGAACCCCCAAAATCCATGGATGCTTTAAGTTCCATTAAATACAATGTAAATACATAGTAACATGCTGTTCCTTATATAAAATGGCAAAATCAAAGTTTGCTTTTTGGTATTTATATAGTTTTTAAATATTTTCAAACTGTTGCTTCTTGAGTCCAAGGATAAAAAAATCCATGGATACAGAGGGCTGACTGTACGCAATTAAATCAAACATTAACCCCATAACTATTTAGTTATTCACAGCTCCCAAAAACCTATTCAGTTCTTCCTACTGGTTGACTGTCCTATCTCTCTGCCATCTTTCCCCTATCTGCTTTCTGTCACAGACAAGCCTCAGTTTTGTATCCTTTCTCCCATTCACAGCATTCTCTGAGCTGTGGTTAGCTGGCACCAATCAGGCTTCCCCAGCTCTTGCCTAAACAGGGATCTGTTGCTTGTATGTCCTGCTTATGGACTTTCCATATTTACTTGGTTGGACACAATGAGAAACAGGATGATGGACTTGATGGGCTTTTAGACTGATCCAGAACTTGGAATGGTTACCTTTAAAATCACAGCTCCTATAATTCTCACTCAACATGCTCTGTGGTTATTCTGGTTGGGGGAATCTGTGCAGTATACTCCATAACTTTTCCAAACCCTGGTGATCCTGCACAACTCTTTTCATGTTCTTTTATTCTTACAGTGAAGTCCTGGCCAACATTGGGAAGGATGGTTCTCATGCTGTAAGTAGGTTCATTAGAAGCTATGTGCACATGTTTACACTAATCAGTAATAACAAA
This sequence comes from Sceloporus undulatus, assembly GCF_019175285.1. Lineage (NCBI taxonomy): Eukaryota > Metazoa > Chordata > Lepidosauria > Squamata > Phrynosomatidae > Sceloporus > Sceloporus undulatus. The sequence continues at coordinate 167,132,234 of NC_056525.1, forward strand.
GGCACAATATAACTGCTAGCTGCTACTATTTTCCCCTTCAAAATGTATAATCCAAGGAATGTTGGGTGGAAAAATTACCTCCAGATAAAAGTATTCATCCTTTGAAGTAAGTAACTTTGAAATCTGAGCACGCCACTTCACCTGGAGAGATTTACATTTATTGGGCTACTTCTATAATCCAAAGCCAGCAGAGCCATTAGCAATGCTAGCTAGGGATTCTGAGAGCTGCATTACAAAAGGTAGCTTTTCCGAACTATAATTTATTTCACTATTTTAAAATAAGGTTATTATTCCTTGCCTAAGAAAGTCCTATGAAATTCATGGAATCGCTATAACTTGACAGCTAACCTGAAGGCACATACAATGGAGTTTATCAGACAAGAGAAATTGTAAGTATAATCCAATGGCAATCTGAACGCAATCATGGGGTTTAACGTTATTGTGTGATAACCCACTACATGCAAATTCGGGCAATGGGAAGTCAGTCCGAACGCAGTCATGTGGTTTCACGTTATTGCGTGATAGACTGCCACATGCAAATTCGGGCAATGGCATGCTATTTTTGGGCAATCGGAAGCCAATTCGAACGCAATGCACATTCACGTAATTGTGCTAAACTAGTGACTTTAAGTGAATGCGTTCTGGCCCCAATTTTCACTCAAATTTAAAAGAAATTCCTCCGATTTGATAAACTCCATTGGAATGAAGGACTGGATTGAACATCACTTTCATAGCAGGGGGTGCTAATGATATGAGGATAGCTCTCCACAGTGGGATTCGTAAACCCCCATCTGAGACTGTAATGAAGCCACAAACTAGGACATGCCAGGCTCCCCATATATACTATTTACAGAGGCTGTTATCATGGTGACTAAAAAAGGTAAGGATGAGTGCTTTACATGCTATGTACTTGCACTCCTGAGACAACAGCTGAAATGTGGCCTTGCATCACCACCATGGAGAGATGCATGATTTCCTTGAAAAATCAAGCTAGTTGCCAAAAGGGAAACTCATCACATCTCAATATTCACAGGTGTCTGAGTGAAGCAACCTATCCTACTTGGCTGAAGACCAGATGTGGCATTTTGACAAGGAGTCTCCTCTTCTAGAAATGGATTATAGTGAGAACAATCAAGTAGCAGCCAAGCAGTAGTCATTATTCTCTTGGACACACATTCTGGTCTAGGCAAACTTCAGTTCCTCTTCAGTAACACCCACACAGAATCATTTTGTGCTTGCGTAAGATTTCAATCAGTATATGATAAACGTCCTGGCTCCTGCTTCTAGTTAAAGTCTTCTACTTGCTTCAGAACTTTGTAAATGGGCAGAAAGATCAATGAGTAGCTTCATCTTCTGGCTCTCCCACCCCCAGTTCTTTGTTACTTTAAATCAAGGGTGGGCAACTTAGAACAAGGAAGGGACCATTTTTCCTTCCTATGCTTGCCTGGCTGCCATTCTGGCTGAATTTTTTTCTTTCCCTTTTTTGTCATTTTGGGGAGGTTTGGAGGTCTGAGAGGGCATTCGGAGAGCAAAGTGTAGCCTTTCTAAGACATGGGCAGTTGGAGGGGGGAATCTGGGAGCTTTCATGGGCTTATGGGGGAGTTCTGTTGATTCCATTTAGGGTCCTCAAGGGCTACATGTAGCCCAGGGCCCACATTTTGTCCATTCCTGCTTTAGAGTCTGTATTTCTGCTTTAATATCCTCTCACTAATATAGGAACGCCTGGCACGTTGCCTCAATCATCATGGAATCGTCACATTAGAGGGGGAAATGAAGTAAAATGGAGGGGTAGAAGTGAGTCCTCCTACCTACAACAGGATAGGTCTCAGGGCTCTGGTTTTCTTTTTAAATGGTGAGGAGTAGTTGGAAGTAAGTTTTCCTGGCATTATAATTGGGAAGATAGCAGAAGTGTACTGCAGTACTGAAGATGCCAAATGGCAAGTAAACATGCACCTGAATTTCACAGTCTCTGGGTCTGTTACAAAATGGCTATGGGCTGCCACAAATGCATCTTCCAGGCATTAAATGTTTTTCAAATAATCTTTTTATTGAAAAGTAATTATTTATACAATGTAAACAATCATTCACCCAACAATATACAAATAAAGATTGAGAGAGAGAGAGAGCGCTCATAAATAGGTATTAACTGGGTTTTTTTTAAAAAGGGAATCTGGCCATTGAATAAGGGGGAGTTTTCTGTTTTTATAATATTTTCTGTTTTCTTTAAATAGCCAGTAAGAGAGGCCTGGAAGCAAACATAATGAAAAGATCTTAATCCGGAGGGGCAACTGCAGGATCGAACACTACTCTTCTAATATCTAAGGGGAGTACAAAGCATAGTATTGTAATCCCAGTAGAATAACAAGAATGAAACAGCCACTTTTGAAGTGCAACTAGGGAGCAATCAGAAATAGATTGAAGTCAAGAAGGGCATTTTAGCACACAAACATGGGTACTATTATATTGTAATTTTCACACTGTGTTACATCTTCTTTTTTACCACTGCTATATAAGCAAGTATATATTGTTAGAACATTATATCTGTGATTGTTTCTTCAGTTTCTACCATCTGCACTAGCATTTTTCAACAGTGACATTTCCTGTTTTTTAACAGTGGCATTTCCAGTGTGACAGATATTACACTTCCCAGCTACATCTCTTGTCTTCCTCTTACAGTTTTGATTGTAAACTATTTTATTACTGCACATATTCCTGCAGTAAAACATCACATATTATTAAAGTACATCATATAGTCACCACAAACAGCATTAACATTTGACACATTCTGCCATAACAGCAAAAATTGCTCTGATCTTCTTTTGAAGCTTCTCAAGAGATAATCAAGTGATCGTTTGCTCTGCAGGGTCTCATTCACTGTTTGGATCTTCTCTTTGTAAGCAAAGAAGTATTTTGTTCTTTTCATTTCTGTTATGATTGTTGCTCACTTGTTCCAGAAAGTAGTTTACAGCCAGAAAAACAACTAACAGGGCTGCAGTTAATAGGGAATAAAACTGAATGGAAAACATAAAACAAAGGCAATATTGCAGGTATTAAGTATCACTCAACATTAGATGCATTAACATATAATGCCAAATCATACATTATTTCCACAGAAATGAGCCCATTACTTATGGGCTCTTTCCCATTCATTCATCCCCTTATACACTATTTGATTAGTCACCCACATTTTACTGCACCATCCACATTTGCATACTATGGTTTGCACATTTTGTATAAACCAGGATCAAATGCTGATTTTGCCATCATTTAAGGTGCAGTCTCAAGCCAAAGACTGGATAGGAAACTATGGTTTGATGCATATCAGGAAGAAGTTACTTGAGGGAAGGAAGGAGAGGCAGTACTTGAGCTCAAGGCTAAGTACATTTTGTACTGATGCAAATTCACCAGATAACCAACACAGTCATTAGGAACTACACACAGTATGCCCTGAACATAATATCAAAAGACATGAACTGATCAAAGTAAATCCATCACAATTACTTCAGTGCTGTCTTTCTATGATTCATATGAAATAACAGATTACAGTCACATACACTGAAGGACTTTATGACCACATGCTAACATATTTATTATATACAAAGCATGGGTCAATTTACCAAATTAAAACCTCCTCCAAGGTTTGGAGACTCCCTTTATTTTCAAGAAATTAGTCAAATACATGAATCCAATCCGCTCACATGGGGGCTAAAACTGGGTAAGTTATTTCGGCCAGTGTGGTGTAGTGATTGAGCTTTGAACTACAGTTCTGGAGACTAGGGTTTGAAGCTCACTGGGTGACCATGGACAAATCACACTCTCTCAGACTCAGAGGAAGGCAGAAACAGACCACCTTTGAACAAATATTGCTAAGAAAATGTCACCATAAGTCAGAAACAACTTGAAGCTACACAACAATGACACAAGTGTTCCTATCCTTACTTGTTCCCTCATACCTTTTTCCTTTGAACAGGAACGACCTGAAAGTGAGGTTCTCCCAATTGCTTCTTCTATGTGATTATGGCCCCAGGTGACAGCAAACAAAAGCTCCTTTCAGCCTTTCCTCATCAAAACAGAAAGACTGTATGGGTGGGGCTTAAGATACAAGGGTGGGGCTGATGTCCATCATGTCCATAACCCTGCCCATTTCTTGCCCTCATATGTGCAGTTTTCATAGAAGAATTACTTTCTTGGACTACAGCTCTCTGGCTCTCCTGGCCAATTGTAATATACTGCTTCCCCAAGCTCTGCAATATGACTATCTTGATTTTCCCAGTACAGTGGGCCCTTGGTAGCTGCTAGGTTTTGGTTCTATGACTCCCTGTGGATACCAAAATGTGTGGGTGCGCACGTGTCATTAAATATAATGGCATAGTAAAATAGTGTCCCTTCTATAAAATGGCAAAATCGAGGTTTGCTTTTGGGGATTTATATTTTTCTAATATTTTAAAGCCATGGATGGTTGAATCCTTGGATGAATAATCTGTGAATATGGAGGGCCGACTATATTGTTTCTTCTCAGAGGAATGTGCAGTTACCTTTGGGAAAAGGAAAGATAATAAGTAAGTAAATAAATAAATAATCAAGCAAGCAAACACAGGAATATCCCCTCTTTAGATTATACAGTCCTTTCTTTGCAAACTTTTGCCTAGGGCGTGGGGGCTGAACATTTTATCAGTTTATTCAGCAGTGCATTTTAGTGTACATGCAAAACAACAGTGGGTGGTGAGAAAGGGTAACACTTCAACTGGCAGCTGTGCCACTGAAAGGCTGCAGGGGGGGGGCTTGTCTACATTTGCCAGAATATTCCAGCCTGCCCCCAGAGTATTCTGGTTTCTGAATTCCCCCCAGATTTGCCCCTTAGCTTGATCTCTTCCTCAAGCAACAATGATCGTCCGCCTTCCCATTGGTTCCCCATTTGTTGGTCAATGCCACTACAGGGCTCCCCCGGGTTACGAAATTAATTCGTTCCGCGGCGCCATTCGTAACCCGAAAAGCATTCGCAAGCCGAAGCCCCATAGGCGCTAATAGCGAAAGCCGCGATTTGGTGCGAAAAAGTGCCGAAAAGCACCAAATTTTTTTTCGTAACCCGAAATAATCTTCGTAACCCGGAACAGTTTTTTTAATGGATTTTTTTCGTAACCCGGAAATTTCGTAACGCGGCGTATTCGTATCCCGGGGTACCAGTGTACTGATGTCAGAATGAGGTGCCCAAACACACGGCTAATGCTGAGTGCCTCTCTCTGATCTCAGAACAACTCATGCCCCCAGCAACAAGCACTGGGCAACAAACAAGGACTGCAAGTGAAAAGACAGCCACCTGTCATTGCTGAACCTCCCCTGCCCATCCCTCAAATAAAACCTACAGCAAAGGTGAGTTTTTAAAATGTAGGCTAGCGAGAGGAAGTCCCAAATCTGGTGTGGCCATTGTGAAGACAGTCCGGACCCAATTTGGAATTTTGGCCTTATGTCATGAAAAAAGGACATAGTGAGCCTGCAGAGAGCACTGGGTAAAACACCAGTGCAGACAAGGTCTGAGTGAGAAAATCATTTTGTATGAGGCATTCTACCTGGGTAATATTTGGACATAGGCATTATTACTGTTCAAGTTTTTCTGGTTTTTAAACTTTCTTTTCTTTTCCTTTCCTATAATTTTCCTTTCTTTGAGCTTTAATCATATTTTCCCTTGGCTTTCTCTATGGATGCATATTAAGGTTACATAATGAGAAACAATGAAATCTTCTTTTAATTGTTTAAGTGTTTTCATGGTATTGTCCCTTCTCATAGATTTCCATTACTTTTTTCTTTGCTCTTCTCTTTGATCCCTCCATCCATCAAATACTAACCTTATTAGACCTCTACTCTTTTTGTGCTGTTTTTCACCTCTGTGCCTTCTTTCTCATGTGGGCATCTTATTTGGCTGGTTTCCCATCTACCTGAATTAAAGCAATTACACTTGTCCCACCATATTCGCTAGGGTTAGAGGCACAAGATCCTCATGAATATGGGAAAACCACAAATAAGAAAAACACCATGCTTTTACCTGAGAGGACGCCTTTCTAGGAATTTCTAGGTCCTCCAGTGCAACTCTGTGGTCAACGTCCAAAAGACACTGACCATAGAACTGCACTGGAGGAGCTACTAATGCCTAATAGTGTATTCTCTCTAGGAATCTCTAGGTCTTTCAGTGCCACTTTTAGTTAAAGCTGACCACTGCACTGGAGGACCTACATATTTTCATATTAATCAAATCCATGAATACTCAAATCTGCAAATATCAAATCCGCAAATATGGAGGGATGAGTGTATTAACAACATATCTTTTCTGTTCTATATGGCCTTGTTGCTGTTCTGTGCCCCTCTCTCCCTCTCTTATATAAAATGTATTTTGTATTTCCAGGTAAATTACTGTACTCTTTCACTAATTTTCCGACTCTCTCTTCCAAGCCTTCATCCATTTATTCTTCTTTTTCTTCTTTCACACTCTGCTCAAACTATCATAATGAATTTATCCCTGAAGGCCTTTCCTTTTTCTCTCTCTCATGTCTCTTTTGTCAGCATGTTGACTATTTTTGTATATTGGCTGGTGCATTTTAGAACTTGTTTTTGAACTCGTCCAAAGGAGGAGATCCCATCACTTCTCTAGCTAATTGGATCCAGGAGCATCACTAGGCAAGTGCAGGAGTGTGGGTCACATCAGGTGACACTCGAAGCGGGGGGATACCACTGATTCCCTAACACTTGCCTTTTGACAGAAATGGACTGTGGCATTCGCATGCGTCCCTCTAAAGTGCTGGAGCTCAGTGTGGAAGAGATGGTATAAGTGGGGCAAAGCTCAGTGGGAAGAGAAATGAGAGATCCCAGGTTTGTTTGTTTTTTAATTAAAATTTATTTATTTTTTAAAAAAGATATTTTTTTAAAAAAATTAAAAACATCATATGTTACTAATTTTTCACTTTAACCACATGACACTATGTATTCATAAATAAATTTAGGCTGTATTACATTATACAGTATATACTCAACTATATGTCAACGTCCTGTATACAATGAGGTCAGGTTTTGGAGCCAAAATTGTGGATTTTGCCATGACCTATGGATAGGTCAAGGGTAAAATTTGGAGGCTCCTTCAATATTTGTATGTTTGTGAATGGTAAGAGAGACTCTCATTGAGTCTTTTTTCTTCATCATTTCAGCTTTCGTTTCAACCAGATGCGCGAGTGGGAAATATCTCTTAAACAAACAGCAATATCAGTCAATCACACAGGACTCTTTCTGCTTGGCTCCAGAAAGAAATAAAATCCTCTCTGCACCACATGGGGAAATCTGAAATCTGACGTGTAAATAAGTAGACCTGGGATTTTGGGATCAATTTTTGAGGATAAATGTTTAGACTTGTAGCCAAGTATATTCAGTAATTTAAAAGTATCATTTTAATTTTGCTAGTTCTTTATGTCACTATTGCCATTAAATTCAGTGATATACTGGAATTATGATTTATGAGTAACATTAGTACAAAAAACATTACTAAGGATTCTGTATGTCATGATATGGGAGGATATTAATGGGGGAAGGTGACACCATGAGTTACCGCACCAGGTGACGCCAACCCAAGTGACTGGTTTTATTGCCAAATCAATTTTATCACCAAGAGGTTCCTTCCAACGTTCAGTCAAACTCTGTCCTCCTGTAACTTAAAACCATTTGACTTGACCCTACTCTCTTGGATAGCAAAGAACAAACCTGCACCCTTCCCTCTGTGACAGCCCTTTTGGTATTTAAAAAATGCAATCCTGTTGCAGGCTGAACATGCCACCTCCCTCAATCTTTCACCATATTTGTTCTCCTTATACTTTTTAACATTCTTGTTGCCTTTCTTTGAACCTGGTCCAACTTGCCTATATACTTCTTAAAATGAGGTGCTTCTAGGAAGAGTGACTGTGGTCTTGAATGAAGTACTCCAGATGAGGCCTGATCAGCATAGATTGTCATCATATTATTATTTTCTTTGATCGGGAAAGTGTGGTTCTACGCTCATAACAATTATTATCATAATCATTCACATGGACCTGTAATAAATAACATGAAGCATTTTCATTTATGTCTAAACTTATTCATTCCTCGTTCCTGATCAAATCACCAACACATTTATTGGCTAACGTAAAAGTGATCTAGAAATCCTTTGATATTCCTCTAATTTTCTTTGAGATTTCTTGAATGATGTGGCAGTTTGTTCTTTGACAGATTTTGTCAAGACAGCCACTTCAAGGTAGAGTGACTGTGGTCTTGAACTTTATTCATTTTTATTTTGTTTTGATATTTCTTATTAACACACAAAGCTTTATAATGTAAAACAACATATAAGGAAAACTGCTCATTAACAAACTTACAAACTACACAAACTATACAAAATAATATAACAAAGGAAAAATGGGAGAACACATGACTTGCAATTTACCATCTGACAGTTGTAAATGTCAAATTATTTTACTTTCACTAAGTATATATAAAAGATAAACTTCAACATATTATTCCATTCTACTTTTCTTCAAATCCTAACATTACTATTTCCCCCTAATATTATTTCATGAAATCAATGATAAATTCCCATTCTATAAAAAATATTTAAAGATCTCTCTCTCTGATCAAATTGGTCGATTTATTGTTTTCAGCAAGAATATTTTCAGCAAAAATGTATTCTTCCTATAATAAAATGTGAACATTTTATTATAGGAAGAATACATTTTTGTGCACAAAATATCCTAGTAGCTGTAACCATATATTGGATGATTCTTCCATGTTTGTTCTCCATCTGCTAATCCATCAACTCCAACTTCCTTCATTTTTAGACAGATTGGTATTGGTTATACTTCTCGGTCACTGCTCAGCTAGCTGCTTGGTTGCTGCTCCCAAAGCGATTGAGTGCGAAGGGAGCAGCAACTGAGATTGGTTGTTTTAAATTGGCAGTAGAACAGTAGACCTATATATGGGGGAGCATTAGAGTTGTCACCCAAGAAGAAAGGGAGCAGTAGCTCCCCCAAAATTGGGGCACACTGATCTAGACACTATACATCTACTGATGCAGCCTAGAATTGCATTGGCTTTTTTAGCTGCCACATCATACTGTTGACATGTTCAACTTGTTGTCTACTAGGACACCTAGATCTGTTTCACATGTACTGTTGTTAAACCAGGTGTCCCCCATCCTATATCTATGCATTTGTCCAAACAATTGTATGATTAAGACCAAACTTACAAAACCTCCGATTTTTTAATACAGTGGGGCCTCCCCCCATACTTACCCATGCAGGTCTACCTTGTTACTTAAGCACCTGATTCTAATTATACCTTTAACTGAGCTATTAAATCCAGGAGTTCACGTACATTTGTACCTATCCTGATCCTTAGGTATTCACTGTTTGCCTAATTTAGCTATCTTTTTATTTCACAAGACACAGAATTGGCTATAAACCCTATAAAATATTTTTTTTAATAAACCAATCTTGATTCACAGAGGCTATCATGGTAAAACTGTAAAATTTCTGTAATGTTTCTTAGGGTTCACAAACTTTCTCCCACCACTATATCTTACAGAACAGATTTTTTAAAATGTGAAGCTGAGCCGTGCACTGCTTAACCTTTAAAAGTAAACAGTTCGCAAAACATACATTACATTCCTTCACATGTCCGTGTTACAAATACCAAAGATCAGCTATTGAAGTTCAACTAGCATTACTTGTGGTCAAATATTTCTAAGCAAAACACCACTACAAAGACTGGGGGTGTCACATGTCTTAACAGTGCATTATCTTGGTTAGTGACAACCTGACTATTTAATGCCATTGTGGGTGTTTTGGCAGACTGGCAATACAGTCTGCTAGTCTGTTTCACAATGATGCAATTACTGACAGTGGGAGTTTCCACAAATAATGTTGGACAGTTTTTGATTACTGGTAGAGCAGGAATTTCCCTAAGAGTCAGGTTGCACAGTGTGGCTATTTTTCAAGGCCAAGGTTAGGCCAAGGTCCCAATCCACTCTTCTCCTCCTCCTTCCTACTGGGACTACTAGAAACATTCTTACCAACTGCAGCTGGTTGGGTTGCTTTACTACTGCTGCTCCATCATAGAGGCTGTCAGGGCCAGTTCATCATATATTCTATTTGGCTTTCATACTACCTCCTAATACTCATTCAAATAGTTATCTATTAACCTTGGCTTTAGGCAACATCTTTACCTTGTCCCCCAACAACCACAATTAAAACTGAATTTGTCACCTCATCTCCACACTCACAATATTTTGCATTCCTGTGGACATTCTCACACAGAGACTGCTGTATACGTCTGTCCACTTCGCCAAATGGGTCTGAGGAAGTATTTATTTATTTAGGTATTTATATCCCGCCCTTCAGCCCTAATGGCTCTCAGGGCGGCTTACATTTATTATTTTTTTAACCAGACAGTTCCCTGCCCACAGGCTTACAATCTAAAAGACACGACACAAAAGGAGAAGGGAATGGTGAGGGGGGGAGGGGATCAGGTCCAGCATTCTTCTCTCCCTCTGAGGCCTGGACCAAGGCAGATGGACCGGAGGGAGGGCTCTGCTTCTTCCAGGCAAGCCTGGTGGAGCTCGCCTGCCTCTCTCTCCCAGATGGTGGCTGAAGGGAGGGCTGGTCCTCTTCGAGGAAGGCAGTTGGAGCTCGCCTGCCTCTCTCTCCCCTTCCAGATGGTGGCTGAAGGGAGGGCTGGTCCTCTTCGAGGAAGCTCAAGTCTACGGAAGTTAGTGCTACCAACTTCTGTCTTTCAGTTAGTCTCCAAGGTGCTGCAAGATCCCTTTGCTTACTGATTTTTCAGACTAACACAGATATGTCTTTGTTCAGAGACTGTGCATTGGGTGTGTTTTGCATAAGGCTGAACTTACCTACAGTTTGCAGTCTGCTCCATGACTCTACTCTCTAGCATCACACAAGATATTCAATCACATGTTTCTTTATGTAGGTGCAAATACCCTGAAGGCTGCAGAGCTTGCCTGCTTTTGGAAGCTAAGCAGAGTCAATCCTGATCAGTGTTTGGGTGGGAGACTGCCAAAAAATACCAGGTGCTGTAGGCAATATTCTAATTTTCATCCATATTCTTGTGATATTGTAAGACACTTTTGGCATGATTTACCATGGAAAATGGCATATAAAAGTGATCAGCACTTATGTTAGAGGTTGAGCAAACGATGGTGACTTCTGATGACCTACCATCAAGCCTGCCCACCCCACCAGAGAGACCTATGTTTGGGGCTCTTGTCAGCACCCATCTCTCTCACACACAAACCAGATACATTTACTCAGCATAGCATCACTTCGGGACAATAGGAAGCCAAACTCATGCTTTGCTCTATTCCTCAATGAGAGATCATCTGAATCATCAAGATGGATCTTGTTCTGTACTGCAATCTGGAGAAACTAAGGAGGTGTCTGCCCATTGTTGCATAGCTGCCTCCCATCCAAAGCACTACCACCTGTCAGTTGGAGAGCAAATGCATCTCAGCATCAGTAAGCAGCAGTTTGGCAACTAACTGAGGGTAATTGGTAGCATCATGCTAAGGGCCATTACTATCTGATGCAGTCTTGTCAATGATGGAAATTTTTAATAGCTTAACAAAACAAAACAAAACAAAAAAACCCTATACCAGTAGGTCTAATGATCCAAGACGCTAGTGTAATGTAGTGGTTTGAGTGCTGGACTAGGACACTTGGAGATCAGAGTTCAAATCCTTTCTCAGCCATGCAAACTCATTGGACACCCTGAACACAATCTGCCAAGAAAACCCCATGATAGGTTTGCCTTAGGGTTGCCCCAAGTAATAAATGACATCATAAATGACAACAACAGACGGCCCAAGATTAAGCAGGAATGGTGTTATATTACATGATTCAGTCATGTTTTTCCCAGCTTGCAGCCTAAAGAGCAAGTGATTTTTTTAAAGAAGATGGGACAATAGTATAGATTAAAGTGTGATGGGAGTAGAGATTTAAGTAGAGATAAGGATGAAATGGTACAAAGATTCATGAAGTGGTGAACAACTAAAACAAAGGACATAATTGTTATCAACAATCATTGTTCCAGGCACAGCAAAAACACTGTGTCCATCAATCACTGTCCAAAGCATGGAGAAGAAAATACCTTAACTGCCCTTTGCTACACCCTATCAGTAGCATCTTGCCACATCATCTGCAATTTCATACCCATTGAAGATGTTCTCATTGTTAGGAAAGGTTCATATATTTATTAGGCAAAGAATAATGGACAGAGCTTGGTGATTTGCCATTGAATTTCAGAGGCATGTACAAAAACAGCTTGGGGGAGTTTCATGCAACAACCATATGAAGGAGTACTGGAGTCCTAAACTGTTCCATATTTTTAAATTAAACTCTCCTTTTTAAAAAAAAAAAAACCTATCCTCATTCATAATCCACCTACGTCTGGTACCTTGTTGTATTTTTTAAGGAATGAGTCTCTGTCTCCCAGTTCAGTAAATTGCCAAAGATTGTTTTATTGATAACTAGGACCCAGATACCAAAACCAGTACATCTGATTTATTGATAACCAACACAATATGGTTGTTGTGGTTGTTGTTATGCCTTTGAAAAGTGCTCAGAAACTTCAGATGGCCCTTGCTGCCAGTCTATTTCTGGGCACAATTCCAAGTGCTGTTTTTGACCTGTAAATCCCTATATGGCTTAGGTCCAGGTTATTTGAAAGACTGTATCTCCCTGTATGAGCCCATTATGGTTTTAAGATCATCTGGAGAGGCCCTTCTCTCTGTCTCACCACCTTCTCAGGCTCCTTTGGCAGGAACAAGGAAGAGGGACTTCTTGGTGGCTGATCCCAGACTTTGGAACTCCCTCCCCAGAATGGTCAGGATGACCCCATCGTTGATGCCTTTCTGGCAGCATATTAAAATATTTTTGTGCTACCAGTCCTTTACAAGCTGGGCTCTTAATGCTGTGTGGTGCTGGTTTTGACATTTTTAAGGGCCTGCATATAGTTTCATTTTTATTGTTTTAATGCATTTTAGTATTTTAATTAATATGTACTGTTTTTAAGTGCTTTTGTCTTTTTAATTGTATTTTATTATTTTAATGAGTGATGCATTATAATACTGTACTAGTTTAATTCTATTTTAATGCTCACTTTTGTATGTTTTCAGTTGTATTGTTCTTGTAATTTGTAAGCCGCTTTGTGTCTGAATTTTGGGAGGAAAGTGGGATATATTATTATTATTATTATTATTATTATTATTATTATTGATGATGATGATCATGAAGTTGACTCTGACTCATGATGACCCTATCATGGGTCTTCTTTGCAATACTTTTTCCATTGGATGCTTGCCATTGCCTTCCTCTTAAGACTGAGAGAGTTTGCATTGTGCAAGGTCATCTAGTGGGTTTTTGTAACAGTGTAGATTTGCATCTTGGTCTTCCAGACTCTATCCCAACACTCAGGCCACCATACGATGTTGGTTCATGAACAAGACAGAAACAGATAGTAATTCTAGAGAAAGAAATCCATGCAACTGACATCGTTACAGAGTAATTACTAGAGAAATAATTTCTACAAGTGACTGTTGCTCCTGTCAAGTCATCTTTTACTGAGAAGCATTTTTCAGGGTGTATAATAAAATGCAACACTTATTTATTAGAGTCCAGAGACCCAGCAAAATCTAAATCACAACATATAAGATAAATTAAAGGCACATGGAACAATTAGTCAATTCATACAGACAGAGAGCTTATTTCAGAGCTTATTTCAGACATTTCCCCCAGTACAGAGGTTAGCTGTTCTCTGATCCTAACCGCCTCAGACAAAAACTTGGCAGCCACCAAGGTCACACTGGGAATCTTATCTTCTAATAAGTATTTGACATAAAATTGGACTGATTTTCCTGGTAGATACACCATTAATGGATTAATCATGTGTTGTTGAGCCTGCTTGTAGAAGCCACAAGACCAAAAAATGCACTTCGTGGATTCTACTCCCTGATTACTGCAGGGATATAACTTTGCAGTATATGGGACACCAGCAAATCTACATTAGAGCATTTCAAAGGGAAAAGCATTAAATCTGGCCTTGGTAAAAAGTCTACGATAATTAACAATAGTCAAATTCTTTAAATATTCAGCTAGATGAAAAGGCCCAAAATAATGTATACTTAATGCTCTAAGTAAGCAGGATGTTATTGTTGTGTATCATAAAATGCATTAAAATGCCTAGTCCCTATTAGTTTTAGATCAACTCTCCTTCTTCTTTTCTGGTTTTAACAATGGATTGAGGACATCATTTGATGCTCCCATGTCACTTCCACATGCTGCTTCTTTAAGGGAGACAGTGGTGACATTACAGATTGGGTAGGGGTGGTACATATCAACATTTTTCCATATCTGAAATTACCAGAACCCATGAACAACTAGTAATTCAAGTATTTGGCTTTGCCCTGCTTTCTGTTGACTGAATAATTGACTTCACAGAAGGGGTTTGCTCTTACTGCCTATTTTACCTACAAATTTAATAACACCTAGGTCAGCCCTATCATCAGGAAGAATGGGGCAAACACCTCAGGCTGCAGATCCTGTTAGGGTTGCCAAGTCTGAGTTATCTCAGCCCCCAGGATTTTAGGGCCAAAACCTGAGATCCAGGGGCAACCTGTTGTAATGTCATAGGGTGGGCTTAGGTGTTATTTCAAGGTTGATGTTACTAGGAGTAGTCCCTGATGATGCCATTAAGTGTGCTATATTAAGCATCAACAACAGACAGAGTAGCCATTCAAATTTTTTAAAAAAAACCACCAAGTCTAACAAATGGAGAAAATATCTGTAATACAATTTTCTAGTGGCTCGTGTTTTGAGATTCCTCCCCTCCCCCCACCCTGAGCAGTGGATTAAAGTAAGGCAAGGCCCGGGATTCAAAGCCAGCTCCTGAGATCTGGCAAACCTAGTTACAAATTGGTTATTGTGATTTGTGATTTGCCTCATGGCAGGGTGTTGGAACTGGATGACTCTTCGCCTCTTCCAACTCTAAGTTCTATGATTCTATGAAGTGCATCTTATATTGGTTCTTTACTTTGCCAAACAAGTATTTTAGCTTCAGGCAGGAGAAGCAGCATTTGTGGCTTTTCTGTTCGTTTACCAAGCTGGATGACCATGCTTTATGCTATATTCTTGATTGGAGTGAGAAGGAGTATCATTGCTGTTCCACCCTCAAGCACCACATGTCCTGGGCTGGCCCAACACATTAATTTCTTTCTTTCTCTCCTTCCCACCCCATAAGCTCTCAAGCAGAGTAATCCATTGGCAGGGCAAAAACCAAAGACAACCAGTCCCATGCCCCTCCCCACCTGCACAATCCAGCAGAGAAAAGAACACATTTAGCTTTCTTTAGTAAAGCAATAAAAGTAGTTGTACTTACAGTAAACTTGTCTGTAATCAAATACATGGTCTAATGTGGGAGAAGGTATGGGGAGAAGCAAAAATGGCCTGCAGGTTTAGAAGGATCAAGGAAGAGAGAAGGTTGTGCTAAAACAATAAGATTCATAATATATATAAATATATGTCACGAATAGGCGTGCATAAACCCGGCGGGCCCCCGTGCCATTAACGGTTTCGGGGGGCCCCCCCGGTCCCGGTCCGGTTGGGCCCCACCCGTGCCTGGTTCCCATTTGGGGGCCCGCCTGGCCATTGCCGCTGCCGCAAGCGGCTGCTGCGCGCCAACCCACCTCCCCTCGGCTCCGCCTTCCTCCCTCTTCCCGGTGGGCAGCAGAGCACCGCCGCCACCACGCACCCACTGGGAGGGCTTGCGCGCTGCCAGGCCTCAGCAAGGGGGCTAGAGGCAGCGCGTGCGCCTCCCCAACTTGCCCTCCGCGCGCGGCGCTGCCTCACGTCCCGCCCCCACCGTGCGCGCCTGCCTCACTTTCGCCCCCCCCCACGTCCTGCCTGGTTCCCCCCGCGGGCGCACCTGCTTCAAAGGAGGAGGAGAGGGAGAGAAGAGAAGGAGGAGAAGGAAGGAGGAAGGGTGCCTGAAGCCAGGGCAGAATTGGGCCGGAGGAGGAATAGGAGGAGGAGGAAAGGAGAGGTAGGAGAGAAAGAAGAGGAGGAAATAAAGGAAAAGTGATAGGAAAGAAGAAGAGAATTAAAATAAGAGAAGGAGGAAAGAGAGAGGCTCTTCTGCTGTCCAGCAGAGTGAGGGGCAAGCCCTGGTTTTTCCCCAAGACCTGGGAAAACCCGCCTGTCTGCCTGGGGCAAAGACCAGATGCCTTAAGCTTTACCCAGGAGGACAGGCACTGCAAAAGGCAGGGTCCAGGGGAAAAAGGAGGCCCTTCCCCAAGAAAAGCTCACGCCCTCCTAGAAAGCCATGTCAGATGGCGGTCTGCCTTGATTTGAGGTTTAAATGAATATTAAAAATATAAAATACGTGATTTTATTTAATTTTTTAATTTTTATTATTGCTTATATTTTTTATTTTAGTAATTTTTATTTGTGCTTGTTTTTGTTTATTTTATGAATTTTTTATATTGCTCGTTTTATTTTATTATTTTATTATGCTGTTTTTATTTAATTACATTAATTTTTATTAGCAAATATAACACACGGCCTTTTTTTTATTTATTGTTTCAATATTTTATTATAAATATATGCAAGTCATTTTTTGTTGTTAGGGTGCTTTGAATGCTAACAAGGCTGCCTTTCTTGGACAATTATGTGATCATGTTGAATGTTGATGTTGATGGAGAAAGAAAAAAAATGGGGGGATATTGAATATCAAAACCCTAGCAGCCATGTAACTTGCTGTGATTTTTACAAACCATGCGCATAAGAAAAACCAAGTCCCTTGACCAGGACACACTTCTGAAAGTACAGTTGAACCGAGGGCAAGTCATGTCTGCAACTGTCTAGGAATAATGCCAAAATGTCCTCCATTTTGATCATGCTAAAAAACATGCTTTATAGAAGATTTTTTAAAAAAAACAATTCTTCGCATGTCCTCCATTTTGTAAAACGGGTCCTACATTGAAAAGGTTGCCATAACATTGTCCACATTTGTCCCGGTTGAGTCCTCATTTATGGCACCCATACCTAAACACCTACAAAGCACATGTAAACTGCAACTAATGAGTACACATACACACACAATTAGCTGTTAGTCTGACTTGAAGCTGGGGTTAGAGAACTCAGTTCATTTTGCCAATAATCAGTTTTTCTCCCCAAACTCCCACTGATTGAAATCCAACACTAATAAACAATTGTAAATATAACCCTTAATGAGAGATGGTCATATTCTTTTGCAATTAGCTCATTACATACATCCTAGGAGAAAACTGCACTGGGTGGTCAGTGCATACCAACCAGCTTCCGTTTTGAAGTAGAATAGTTACCTCCACACCATAGCAGTAAAATAGTTATTAGCATGGCTGGGATGAGCCACCTAGCCAAGCCACAAGCAACCTGGGCATCATTGCTTCTGACTATTCAAAACCTGTTTGGATTCCTATTAATCAACAGCTTACCCTGCCTGGGAATTCAGCTATAATAAAGCTTTAAATCATTCTGAATTCCCACTGGAAATAAACTCTCCGCATTAGAGTGTCAGTACCATGGTACAGACATAGTCCGCCAGGCTTAAATGCGTGTGTGAGCATATGTGTGGTAATGAAGGATGCCGGGTATGCTATCCTATTGGTGATGCGGGGAAAAGAAAAGATTTTGTTTCATTTGCAGCCTGAGTATGAGCAGATGTGTGGAGAAGAATGATCAGCTTCAATCACCAACTTGTTTGTGGGAAGCTGTAGCTTGAAGAGGAGGAAAGCGGAGGGGTAACACCTCAGAAATAGTATGTTTTGAGTTGCTGAACAAATGGGATGAGAGGCTTTTTAACAGGTGAATGGTTTGGACTTTGCTGTGTGACTGGAAAAACCTTTCAGTCCTGACAATTATATTCTGTGATCAACGGTGAGACTGAATAAATTTTTACTGATCTGCTGAAGGCTTGTGCTCTTGGAGTCGAATTAGCCTGCACACTACAATGAGGTAGGAAAGGACTGCATTTCTGGTACATCAGTGGATGTATATTTACTTCATAAAGGATGAGCAGATGAACCAGGAAAGCACAGGTTCAACCCAGATCAGTTCCCAGGCTACCATGAGGATGAACGGATGTTTATATGCCTGCCTGTCCCCATGCCATGGATCTGGTACCACTGTGGCCCTTACCTCTATCATTGGTCCTGCACACAAGAAACCCACTATTGCCATGTCTGATGCAGAAATAGGGCACCAAGCTGCAAACATATGGCCAGATGCCCCATTCCTCATAAGATGGTGGGTCTACACACATGCAGCACTGAGGATGGAGGTAAGGGCATGTGAGGCCAGGGGGAACCCCGGGCCTTTTGTCTGTGTGGACAATCTCTGACTGGACTGAAAAATAATTAAATTTAGGCACAAACTGTCTGTTCAGGCCCTTAATAAGAATATCACAATACTTGGCTTATGAATATAGACTAATTTCTTTGGATTTGGTCCACTGCCATCACATGAGATGGCAGTGGGCCAATTCAACTAACTGTCTAACAATTTCACTTGGAGCAATATGGAACATAGAGTCGCTATGCTAATCAAAAATAAATCCCATACCACATTTCAAATTAGGTTATACCTTATTAGGGCAGTCAAAAAAGGGAAGTGGAAAAATGCAAAAATACTATGTAAGCTTTCATCAGGCAAGGTATTGTAAAAAAGTAGGGACAGGGTGTGCCAGGTTGTGGAAAGAAAAGAACAAATTTTTTTACATATGGAGCAACCACAAACATTTGAACATACAATTACACCCACAACAAGTTTCCAGTAATTCCATAATAATCTTGAAAACATTGAATTTCTTTTCCATTCAAGGTGGAGTGAAACAATAATTTTCAGTCCCAGAAGCCTCTACAAGCTTCTTCCCGTCACAGAAATAATTGGCCCCCAAATCGCCTGACAACTACTAGGATAAAAATTATGAGAGACGCATGGCATAGTTGTTTTGAGTTTTGGACCACAACTCGGAGAAACAGGGTGTGATCCTGCGGTAACCAGAAACTCACTGTATGGCCTTGGGCAAGTCACATTCTCAGCCTCAGGGAAAAGCAATGGCAAACCTGCTTGAACAATTCTTGCCAGAAACCCCATGATGGGTTGCCTTAGTGTCCCATAAGTCAGAAACAAAACTTGAAAGCAAGTAACAACCACAACAACTGCTTTTTCTTTAGTCTTTAAAACATCTATTCCAGTGTGATTAGCTGGGATCCAAATCGGGGGAAAGTTCTAATCCAAACAATGAGAGGCGGCCTATCAGATCTCTGCCCTATTTTGCAAGAAGGAATGAAGCAGAAAACATTAAGGTTTTGCATTCTCTTCAAAGAAATTCCAAATCCTAAAACAAAGCAGTTCAGTGTGGAGATACTTGGACTACATTTGCTACAAAGGTCTCTGAAGTGACCTCAAGCAAATTGAGCTACTCCCCAAACTGTGGGCCTGTTCTTTTCAGGGGGACCATCCATCAGTTTAAAGGGATAACATTTCTCCTGAATTCTCCATTAAGAAAGTGTCAGGTGGGAGGATGAAGAAAAGAGGTACTTGACCCTAATGTCAAATCAGCAAATGACCTTACAAAGAAATTCCTCCAATCACAGCACTTTTGAAGTAATTGTAACTGTGCGTTCTTTCCCCTTTTTCCTTGCTGACTCTGTTAGGAACACTGAAACACTGTATGGTAGATTGTTGCAACTGCTCTTTGTCTTATGCCTCCAAATATTTTCTTATCCTAGTCCAGAAAATCCTTGCCACTGAACGAGACAAATATTTTTCCTAAAATTCTTTATTAAAACAGCAAATCCCTGTTTTTTTTGTGTCTGCTATGTCTTATTTACCTATTAAGTAATTTCTGAAACCAGTGCGGCGTAGTGGTTTTGGGTGTTGGGCTAGGACATGAGGGCAAACCTTTTAGAGAACCGAGTACCCAAACTCAGGGGCATTCCCACACCGGGTTCACCAGGTGCCAGGGCCGGGAACTTGGGGGGGGGGATTCCAGGGCTGGACTTCTGCCCCCAAGGCAGGACTTCTGTGGTGGGACTTCTGGGGGGGGGGCAAGGCAAGTCTCCTCAGACTCGGCTAGCAATAGGAAAAACCCCTCTGATAAAACTTGCCAAGAAAAATACACGATAGTTTTCACTTTCGGGTCACTATAAGTCAGAAACAACTTGAGCACCACACACCTTCATGCTCTCTCAACTCAGAGGGTGGCAATGGAAATCCCCCTCTGAGGAAGCTTACCCCAGGATATTTTCACCTTAGGGTCGCCGAGGAAGCAGCACTTGGAAGGGAGAGAGGGTGCACCAGGCCCAGAAGTTGGAATGACTTGGAGGCACACAAGAAGAGAAGAAGAGAAAGAAAAGAGAAAAAAGAAAGAGAAGAAGAAGAAGAAGAAGAAGAAGAAGCATAATAAAGCACAGGCACAGCACATATCAAGAACAAAGAGAGCCAGCAGTTTGAGCATGTGATTCTGGAGACGACATGGTTCGAATCCGAGCTCAGCCAGGAAACCCAAGGAGACCTGGGCAAATCACACTCTCTCAGCCTCAGAGGAAGGCAATGGCAAACTTCTCTGAAGAAATCTTGCCAAGAAAACGCCATGATAGATTCACCTAAGGTCACATAAGTTAGAGGCACACAAAACAACAACAACAAACAACAATATGGGATGGCTCATTAACACCTCAGAAAACTACAGTTCCCAGAATCCCATAGCATAGCAAAGGACAGGAGCAGGTGGGACTTCTGCCCAGAAGGCCATGCACAGCCCTCCTTTTGCGGCTCAGTTGTCCATAGGAGAACCGAGCCATGGCAAATAGCCGGGTCAGCCATGCGCACCCCCCAGCCCTCCATGTTGTTGCCTGGTTCTCCTGAGCAACAGATCCAGACAGGGAGCCAGGCCAAGCATGTGCGCCTGCCCTGCCCCTACTTCCTGTGGCTGCCATGTGCCCTCAAAACAGCTTCACATGCCAGAAGGGCACACATGCCACAGGTTCACACATACAGCGCTAGGACTTTGGAGACCAGGGTACAAATCCTGTTGGCCATGGAACCCCCCTGGGTATATTGGGTGAGTCAGACCTCTCAAAGGAAGGCAACCCCCCTATGGACAAATCTTACCCCCCTCCCAAAAAAACCCAAAACTCATGATAGTTGCCTTAGGGTTGTCATAATTGGAAATGACTTGAAAGCACACAACAAACAACACACCACGTCATTTGTAGTTGTGTGTTGTTGTGTGTGTAGTAGTGTGTGTATACAATCACTATAACTGGCATGCATTTACAAATTTTAGTAGTTATCATCTACTCCATCGGGTATGAAACAGAGGAGTAAGACAAAAGGCACGGTAGGTGACTAGGAACGACCAGAAGGACCAACAAGCAGGGAATGCTAATTCAAATATTAGGATGGGCTTAAAAGCTATATCATGTGCCTTGAGGTCTTTCAAACGTTGCCTGTATATTGTCCATATCAACTCTAAAATATATTCAGTTGTATCATTAGACTTTGTTATGTGAGGCAGGAAATTTTAATTTAAAGTCAAGCATATCTTAGTGAATATCTGCTATAAATATAGCTAATAACATATAAAAAGTCTTGTTGGAGTCATGTGAAAACCTTTATGATTCACTTTTATGCTAGGGGAGATCTCTTCCAACTGCACAGAAACATTTAATCACTCATGAATAGGTCTGAGAGTAAAACCTAGCAGGAAGCCAGATTTTCATTGAGTCTCATGCTCAAAATTGTATGGCTTGAAGCCAGCCTAGTACCAATTTCCTCTTTCTAGGCAAGTCTCATCTTTGTAGAATTCAAAGTTTTGATGTTTATTTCCCCAACAGACAGATCTTCCACAAAGAATTATACATTATCATATCCTGCTTCTCAAACACAATTCCTTTTAGGAGTGAAAGGTATATTGTTCGATTTCTGCAACTGTAGAGCAACCTTCAGAAGGTGGTGGTGGTGGTGGATAGCCATTGTATATTCCCATCCAGGAATAGACTGATCCAGCCTTGCCTAGCTTTAAAAGATGATGGCTACATCAGATGCCTTCAGACTTGACTATTTTGAAGGATATCCAGAAAGACAAGCAGTTCAAGACTGCATTTGCTGGATGCCTCTATTCAGGGTTTCAGCCAGCCCTGTTCTTTTCTAAATTACTTCTTCCCCATCTCTGTCCCCAATTATCCATTTATGTCACCCGACAGGTGATTAATACATATTCCATGAGTTTCCTCCAAGCCTGCTGATAGCTCCCTCTTGTGAATGGATAGATGGTGCCATTTTTGGTTACATAAAAATCCACCTTTAGGTATTGATTTTGTTGTTACATTTACCTCTACACACACAAACATACAAAGCACCTACTTACCTAACATAAAAATATCTTATTTCATTTTTGTTTGTTATGATGAACAATTGCTTTTCTATAACATGAAATATTTATTCACTTTGAATTCCTCCTGGACTCACTGTGTCCTGTTTACATGATGCAGGACCAAAATCCTGAATCAGACATCATCATCATCATCATCATCATCATCATCATCATCATCATCATCATCATCTTCTTATACTCCACCTTTCTCCCAATAGGGATTCAAGACTGCGAACAACTGTCTTCATGACATCTGCACCTAATTTGGGCTTTCCTCCCCTTCACCTGAATTTTAAAACATTACCTTTTACTCTGGGTTTTCATGCCTTTCCTTGAGATCCCTGTGGGCTGCCCAGTGCCACCTCTGTGGACACAAGTGGCTCTGAGGGAATTGGGGGCCAGAATACACCAGGGGCAGCCTGAGTATTATGGCCAATATTGGGAAGTTCTAGATGTCTGCAATATTTAAAAGTTATCATTTACTGAGTTTATATGTGTTTGAGTTGGGGGAGGCTACAGAGAAGAGGCTTAAAGTCTTCAAACAAACCTTCTTTGAAACTTCAGACTGATATCAAGCACAAAAAGCATCTAACTCAAAAAATTGTTTTTGTAGTAATAATAATAAGAGGCTGTGAAAATGGAATGATAATGAAAGCGGTCTGGTACCTTAGGGCATGGCATTTGCTACATGGCAAGTGCTCTTATTACATAAATATATTGCATAAACACATGTATAATGCATGAGAGGATAGCCTGACTGAGATGGTATGATGTCACCTCAAAGAAAGATAAGGATTTCAGGTAGCCTACCAAGCGTCAAAAGCATGGATCTCAATTTTTAACATTACATTGTTTTTGGCAGCCTTTTGAAACATAGCTGCTCTCACAGCCGTTAGACGAAGCAAAGCTGTGGAAAGTGAAAGATGCCAAGGTCTTTCAGCAGCTGCTTGGATTACAACAGAATTTTGGAGAGAGCTGGCATCAGGAGCAACAGAAGAGGAAAAATGAAAACAGTGAAAAGGGAATCCATTAAGAGAGGGAAAGTGTTGGCAAGTCCTTCATCCTTAAAAAGAGGGATGGATTCTAGATAGAAGTTAATTTTTTTTTACAGCTTTATCCACAATAGCATTGCGAACATACTATCTGGAATTTTGACAAATAAAAATCAAACTGTGTGTTTGCTATGTTCTGATCTTAACAGAGTGTACAATTGGAGTAAAGACTAAAACCACTATTACCATCAGGGTTGGTGAATCCATTAAAAAGGATATTGTTAATTAGTTTAGAACAATGATAAAATATGAGTCATTACAAATTCATTGATTTACCAAATAAGATTGGCCCTCAGCAACAGTGATGCCAATCACAGTAACAAAGGAAGAGAAAAAAATAATCTTTACAAGAAGAGTATGGAGATTTATAGGCAAAAATTCAACATCCCCTCAACATAATGTAAAGATCCACAGGCGGAGATATGTCACAGTACTAAACAGCCTCATCTAGAATAGCAATACAACACAACACATCAATGACTAGGTGGCACCATGCAATGTGCAATCATGATATACAAAGTGCAAGTAGATAAATAAGTAACACTTCGGTGGGAAAGTAACAATGCTCCATGTAGTCATGCTGTCCATATGAGCACGGCAGTAATCTCTGACAACACTGGTTCCTTCAGCTTAGTAATGGAAATGAGTACTGTCCCCTACATTTGGACATGACTTGGCAACCTTGTCAAAGGGGAAAGCTTTACCTTTAATCACAATGTACAATGTGTAACCACAATGAACAACATAGTTGTATGTGAAATTCCACCTCTCCTGCTGTTAGCAGAATATATTTGTTGCACTACTGTGAATAATTTGCCCGGCAGGGTTGGTGATGGGATTCAGTGGATCAACTCTAGTTGAGGCTAAGTTGAATTTAGCTCATGGAAGATAAGGTTAGTAGGCAACTAGCTCTGATGGCTACATTTCTTACATTATCAAAGGAAGTATGCTCAGAGCTTGAAAGGGTAATCTTTTAAAGAAGTTATTAGTTACATCTATAGTGCCAAAGCCCAGAAGAAAAATGAGCACTAGAAGTACTGTAAAATATTTTTTTAAAGGTGATTCTTTGCTTTCTCATTTTATGCAAAGAACTAAGATTGGTTTTAGGGGTTATTTTAACTGAATGTGCAACCCACTATTCTGTTGCACAAAAGACGTTTTCCTCCTGTCCTCTTCATTAACACTTCGACATCTACAACAGAGCACAATACACAGCATGAGTCAGCTCTTGAAGCATGGTATAATTCCCTTCTACCCTTCAGTGAGGCCTATAATTTTAAAAGTAACTACAAATTTACAGCTACATCTCAAAAAGCAGTAAAAGTAACCTCCATATGCTGTAGGTATTTAGAAAATGAATTAATTACAAATAGCCAATCATTTCCAACAAACCCAAGTCTAACTGTAGGTATTTAGAAAATGAATTAATTACAAGTAGTCTATTATTTACAATCAGTTACTTTTAATATATATATTAAGGGATTGCTGTGGTGGCCATTTGAGAAAATACTGCAAAGTCCAAAAGAATGCATTGTGGTGATACCTTTATGAAGTCAACCAAAAGGTGCAAAATACACCACACAAGAATTACATCAGGCAAAATTGGTTTTAAAAAACATGCAAGAAAAGAAAAGTGACAGCTTCAGGGTTGTGTATCTGATCATTATATTATATTATATTATATTATATTATATTATATTATATTATATTATTATATCAAGATATTTACTCAAGGTGGTTAAGGTTGACTTGAAGGAGGGTAAGTATACTTCTTGACTTTGTGAGCACTGAGGAAAGAGGCAATACAGTAAAAGCAAATCAATAAAATTTGCTTCTCCATTAGCAGCACCAAAATAACTCCCTTTGAGATGTAGATGAATGATTTTTTTTAAATGTAATTAGTTCTATGTATGCCTCTATAGAGCAGTGACTGAGGAACATGAAGAAAAGGGTTCTGTTATTTTCATGTCCTGCCTGTGAGCTTTCCAGAGGTATCTGATGGACAACTGTGGGAAAACAACATTGGGCTCTATGGACCTTCCACGTTGACTCACTACTATTCTTATTAGATCCTGAGAGAAATTATTTCATCTATCCTTCCCTTCTTACCTCTAATTCTGTGTTTCTGTACCTTCTCCTCCTTCCATTCTTTCATGCCTGCATGCATGCACACATGCACACACAGGGTGACTAGTAGATGTCATAACCGCAAAGGAGAGCAGGACACTGCAAAACATTGGACATTCAAGAAAAATGCAGGGCATTGCAAAATAAAAGCTAAAAACACTAATAAAAATGTAAATTCACACTTCTCAGTCATGCTCAAAATGGAAGATGTTTTGAAATTCCTCTGGGACAGAAGGCTGAAATGTAGGACATGTCTTGGAAAAGGAGGATGTCTGGTCACCCGTTGCACATACCACACAGGCACACACGGAGTGGGAAAACCCAGCATCTTTTTGACATGGGTTACATGAGGGAAAAACATGCCCCTCCCTTACGAATCGATACCAGATCAATTCCCAAGTGGGGACCATGCTTCGGTATGATCTGGTTTAAACCATAGTGGGAATGAGCCCACAGACACCATGTCTTCCAACTATCCTGATATGGCAGGAACAATCCTCTGTTAATTCACTTTTTCATCTGCTTTTACAATGTACCAGCTTCTCTCTCCTCTTCTCATGTTCCCCCTTTGTGTTCCACTTACTTCAGTTGCTGCAAATTGAGTTCAAAGTGCCAAAATAGTTTGTACTCAGGGTTTTTTGTTGGGGGGGGGTGGTGGTTATATACATTTATTGAAATCATAATCCATTGAGAAAAGTTAGAAAATCATGAATTCAATATATAATGTGGAGCAAATGGGTCAAATCAGAGAATAACACCATTCCATAAGTTCAAACGTTGAGACAGTGGTAGAAGAGGATGTTCTAAAGAATTAACAAAAGCCAAAAAGGATAACTATTTCTCTTCAAATGGAGTGTAACACAAAATGGGGATGTTGATCTTGTCCGATCACTTTTCCATTAATAAGGTGTTCCAGAACTTTTAACCTTCAATTAACTCAGGTGGAGGAAAAGGAGAGGGGGGCATCTTGTCCTTCCCAGTGGGCTCTGGCGAAAGTAAACTTCTGCAGCTTTGCCCAGATGGTGTGTTCCTCATTAATAACTTTTGCCACCTTGACCACATGTATCCCAGTTTTCATTTGTGAAATGGTGCAGGACATTGGACCTACCTTGCAGCAAACCCTTCCCTTAGCTGGAGGTGTGGTGGGGTGTGTCAGCTTCCAAGCTCATTCAGAATGCTTAGAGAAAGGTTTGGTTGCAAAAAATCTCCTAACAACTAGTTCCTACCTAGAGACATTGGCAGGCCATCCTGGGACACTGAGAAACATTTCCCTTCTGTCAAATGATCCCAGGCTCTGATCCACCACCACTTTAAGGCAAAACTGGAGGGACAAATTGTTCCAAGTACTCAGGCAGCAAACTCACAGGAAGATGCAATCTTGAATCTCTTAATATATGCTCAACGACTACGGGAAGGCAAGAGGGGGAGGAGAAAAGGAGAAATTTGTTAGTCTTGGTTCTTATTTTGGTCACTGTGGAATTTTTTGGTTATGTGGGCTGTGCTAGTGTATCTGTTCATTTTTTTTGTTTTGTATTGTATTGTATGTTATAAGTAAACTTCAATAAAACTTCAATAAAAATTATTAATACAAATATGCTCTCAATGATGGAGGATAGACATGATGGAGAGAAAGCTGGCCTCAGAGCATCACTCACATGATTCATCAAAAGAGTTGTTGAGAGGGCTTCCCTTCCTTATCTCCCTGCAGCCACTGATGGTTGAAGATGCTTCTAGGCAACTTGTTCCTTGTGTTACCAAAGAAAAGAAGCTTAGGCATTCTGCTTTCTCTGCCTTAGCTGATCTTCTCTGGTAGTGAACCACAGAAACCTAACCATTAGGAGATTACAAACATTTCCAGATGGAGGCCTTCCTCATTCCAGCAATTAGATAGCACTTTGTAGCTATTCCATCTTTTTATTTTTACAAAATTTTGTGTGTTAAGTAAAAATATAATTCAGTGGAAGGGGAAGTTAGAAGTGGAAAACTGCATAATCTAAACTGCCTACAAAATTCAGTGAATGAGGCTGGTACATTGTGTGACCAAAGGCTTTTAAGAAAGGTCTCAGTTTTTGGACACCATGGAAATTTGGTAAACAGAATGGGGTTGGGAGGAGGGAACCTCCACAATAAAATAGCTGGCAACAATCCTGGCCAAGCTTTAGTTTGAGACTAGAGGTTATGAGAAAGCAATGGTTATTTGTCCTGCTTTAGAGAAAACCACCTTCTGTTTCAAAGGTTGTCTGGATCAGGACCGCTTTAAAGAAAAAGAATTATGAGAAGGGAAAATAAGAGCCTTGAAACTGCATTGACATTTTGTATCTAGATCACAAGAAGAGTAGGCAGAAAGGACAACCTGGTCTTCCCCATGATGGCAGGATACAGTGCATTTCTCTTTAAATTCAGTATTGATTTCTTAATTTGCATCTAATTTAACATATGCAGATATTATGCAACTGTGCCTTAGGAAGGGCAAAACTGTTTTAAGTTATTCAAATGTCAAATTATACAATTGTTTAATATGTCACAGATGATTTACATTAATTTTTTATCATTTTACATTTCAGATTGTTTAGAACTGATTTAAGATGGTCCAATAATAATAATAATAATAATAATAATAATAAATTTTATTTGTATTTCCCGCCTCTCCCTGCAGATCGAGGCGGGATTACAACAGGGAATAAAATCAATAAAATACAAGATACAGTATTATCTAAAAATACAATCAATAGAACAAACAACAAAACTACTACCAATCACTAAAATGACCAAATCATCATCTGTTTTCCATGCTATCAAAGTCAGAAGTATTCTTTGAGATTAGCTATAGAAGGTCAGATGGATAGGTCTGCCGGAAGAGGACATGAAAGAAATATTTTAATTAATTGTTAATTTAATTAATTTATTGCAATTAATTAATTAATTCAAATCATTCTTATCCTTCATAAACAATCCAGGCTTTTGCAAACATCCATTAAAAAAAACCAATCTTATATTCAAGCAGAATTAAAATAGTTAAAATGCTAATACAAACATACATGATCTAAATTGCTTATACTGTACAAAGTTAAATTGCTAATACAAACATAAATGATCTAATCTTGTCACCAGTTTTCTTTCCAATGAAAAGATGTACTCTAACCGTTCTTCAGAAGCACAGCAACAATGGGTCAGAGGTGACATTGTGAGATAGGTATTGTCAAGGACATTATTCTCTTTCTAAAATTGTAGTTTAAAACACATGTGTGATCAAGTCTCTGGCACACTGAAACCCCTCACCACATTAAAGTGCACATCTGAGAAAGGAAAGAGGAATACACTTGGGGTGATATTCTGAAAGACAGTGTGATACAGTGACCAGAGCATTCAATCCAGCCTTAGGACATCAGACTCTTCATTGTGGCTAAGTCATTCAGCTCATTTTGTGAGCCTGAGTGAGGCAGCCACTTTAAGCATCTCTCCTTGGGCCCCTTCAGTGTTTTAAGAAGAAGCCATACCATGGGGAAAAGCCATATGTTCTACTTTCCCCATCTGGTTTGAGACCTGTGAGATTACTTTCATGGTTTGAGAAGGAGCCACAATGCAGCCACTATATTATCACAGAGCTAATATGAAAAGAAACCCATGGGGTGCCGTGAAAGTGAAATGAGCTCCCTCCACATATGCTATCTTGAACACCTTTGAGGAAAGGTAGGCCAGCAGTGATGGTGGGTGACTACAGTGGAGTACCTTTCCAACACCAAAGCAGTGTCATCATTGCTAACTCATATTACCACTGCACAGAGAAAGGCAAAGGTGAACCTCCTTGCAATAAACTTTCATCAAGCAAACCCCAGGATGAGATGATCCAAGGCATAACAAGGAAGAGAGACTGGACACAAACAGAGAACTAAAAGAGCAGAACAGAGGGCAAGCACAAATAGAGATGTGGTCAAGGGCAAAACAGAACTAAATAAGATGGGAAACGACATAGCAAACATATTTATAAATGAAAAGAAGATCCAGGACTGTACTAAACATGCTCTAGGCACATGGAATGTGAGAAGTATGAGTCAAGGGAAACTAGACATAATAAAAATGGAAATGGCACAAATAAACGTAGCAATACTAGGAGTGAGTGAACTAAAATGGACAGGAATAGTGCATTTTGAGTCAGGTAACAATACAGTGTTGTACTCAGGAAATGAAAAAAGGAGAAAGAACGGGGCAGCATTAATAGCGAGGAAAGACATACCAAAAACAGTAAAAATCTAGTGTAAAGTCTGACTGAATCATGTCAATAAAGCTTCAGTGAAAGCCAATAAACATCAACATAATTCATGTGCCAAGCACAGAGGCAGAGGAAGAAGAAATTAAGAATTTCTGTGATGGAGTCCAGGAAGAAATCGATAATACACCAAAACAGGACTGTTTGATAATCATAGGCAATTGGAATGCCAAAGTCTGAAGCAGAGAATAATCAAAGAAAGTAGAGAAATTTTGACTAGGTTCAAAAAATGAAACAGGAGAGCAATTGATAGAGTTCTGCAAGTCCAACAATTTATTCATCCCAAATACATTCTTCATACAACCAAAGAGGAGATTGTACACATGGACATCACTGGATAATCAACACAAAAACTGAATAGATTACTTAACAAGGAACAAAAGATGGAGAAGTTCCATTCTTGTGGCAAAAACAAGACAAGATGTAGACTATGCGACAGACTGTGAATTAGTAATATATACAAAATAAGAATAAAGCTAAAGAAGAATAGCATAGAATAATAGAATCAGAAGAGACCACAAGGGC
This sequence comes from Sceloporus undulatus, assembly GCF_019175285.1. Lineage (NCBI taxonomy): Eukaryota > Metazoa > Chordata > Lepidosauria > Squamata > Phrynosomatidae > Sceloporus > Sceloporus undulatus. The sequence continues at coordinate 167,162,699 of NC_056525.1, forward strand.
CATCCAGTCCAACCCCCTGCCATGCAGGAAATCACAATCAAAGCATCCCCAACAGATGGCCATCCAGCCTCTGTTTAAAGACCTCCAAGGAAGGAGACCCCACAATGCTCTGAGGGAGTGCATTCCACTGTCAAACAGCTCTGTCCTCATGCTGAGGTGAAATCTCTTTACCTGTACTTTGCATCCATTGTTCTGTGTTCTAGTCTCTGGAGCAGCAGAAAACAAGCTTGCTCCATCCTCAATATGACATCCCTTCAAATACTTAAACAGGGCTATCAGGTCAACTCTTAATCGTGTCTTCTGCATGTTAAACATACCCAGATCCCTAAGTCTTTCCTCATAAGGCACGATTTCCAGACCCTTCACCATTTTTTCTGCTCTCCTCTGGACCCACTTCAATTTGTCAACATCCTTTTTGAATTGTGGTGCCCAGAACTGGACACACTATCCCAGGTGGGGCCTGACCAAAACAGAATACAGTAGCACTATTATTTCCCTTGATCTAGACACTATACTTCTATTGATGGAGCCTAAAATTGCATTGGCCATTTTAGCTGCCTCATCATACTGTTGACTCATGTTCAGCTTTTGGTCTACTTGGACTCCTAGATCCCTTTCACATGTAGTCTCCTTAAGCTAGGTGTCCCCTATCCTATATCTGTGCATTTCATTTTTCTGCCCTAAGTGCAGTACTTTACAATCCTCCATGTTGAATTTTATTTTGTTAGCTTTGGCCCAGCTTTCTAGTCTATTCAGGCCATATTGAATTTTGATCCTGTCCTCTGGGGTATTAGCTACTCCTCCTAATCTGATGTCACCTGAAAATTTGATGAGTATGATCCCAATTCTGTCATCCAAGCCATTGATAAAGATGTTGAATAGCACTGGGCCCAGGACAGAGCCCTGTGGGACACCATTGGTCACTTCTCTCCAGGATGAAAAGGAGCCATTGTTGAGCACCCTTTGGGTTCGTTCGGTCAACCAGTTACAAACCCATGTAACAGTTACATTGTCTAGCCCACATTTTACAAGCTTGTCTGCAAGAATATCATGGGGCACCTTGTTAAAGGCCTGCTGAAATTGAGATATGCTATATCTACAGCATCCCCTTTGTCTACCAAGCTGGTAATTTTATCACAAAAGGAGATCAGATTTGTCTGGCATGACTTGTTTCTCTGAAACCCATGTTGACTTTTTGTGATAATGGCATTGCTTTCTAAATGTTCACAGACTCTCTGTTTAATGATCTGCTCCAGAATCTTTCCTGGTATTGATGTCAGACTAACTGGACGATAATTGTTGGGATCCTCTTTTTTCCCCTTTTTGAAGATGGGGACATTTGCCCTCTTCTAGTCTGATGGGACTACTCCTGTTTTCCAAGAATTCTCAAAAATTGTTGCCAATGGCTCTGGGAATATATTTGCCAGTTCTTTTAATACCCTTGCATATAGTTCATCTGGTCCTGGAGACTTACATTCATTTAGATTAACCAGGTATTCCTATACTTCCTCTTTACTTATTCTGTGCTGCATTTCCCCTATTGTGTCCTCTGCTTCATCTTCCTCAGGTTGAGCACCCTTTTCCTTTTCTTAGAAGACTAAGACAAAGAAGGTGTTGAGTCTCTGTCCCCTGTTAGCATTGTCTCTGTCCCCTGTTAGCATTTTGCCATCTTCTCCACGCAATGGCCGTACCATTTCCTTTTTCTTCCTTTTGCTACAGACATACCTTAAAAAGCCCTTTTTATTGTTCTTAACCCCTCAAGCATGCTTGAGCTCATTCTGTGCTTTTGCTTTTCTGACTTTCCCCTTACATATGCTAGCTATTTGCTTGAATTCCTCCTTGGTTATTTCCCCCTTTTTTCATTTCTTATACATGCCCCATTTAAAAGTTAGCTCAGTTGAAAGTTTCTTAGTCATCCATCCTGGTTTCTTGAGGCATCTCCCATTTTTCTTCCTCACTGGAACTGTTTGAAATTGTGCCTTCAGTATCTCCCTTTTGAGAAAGTCTCATCCATCCTGACCTCCCTTCTTTTTTATTATTCCTGACTATGGGATCATGATTAGTATTTCTCTAAATTTACTGAAATCAGCTCTGCTAAAGTCTAGAATGCATGTCTGACTATGCTTGGCTTCTCCTTTCCACTGTATAACAAACTCCAAGAGAACATGGCCATTGCCACCTAAGGATCCCACCACTTCACCCCATTAACCAGATCACCCTTGTTGGTTAGGATCAGATCTGAAATGGCTAATCCCCTTTGTTGCCTCTTCCACCTTTTGGATAATGAAATTGTCTTCCAGCAAATCAATAGCCATGCCAAAATATGATCTGGAAAACATTTGAACAGAATTTAAAGAAAATGTGAAAAACAGACTTGCAGTATTAAGGTTAGCTGACTGAGAACCAGAACTATGGACAGATGTCAGGGACACAATCAAACAGGGATGCCGAAATATGATAAATGTGGCCAGAAAAGAAGGAGAAGACACAATGGATGACAGAAATACTGCAAGAAGTTAAAGAAAGACAAGATGCAAAAGCAAAAGGTGACAGGAACAAACTTAGAACCATGAATGCTACAGTCCAACAATTAATGCACAAGGACAAAGAGAATTTCTACAACAGCCAGTGCAGACAAATAGAAGCTAAAACAAAAAAGGAAGCACAAGAGACTTCTTCCACAAGATCTAGGAATTCAATGAGAAATTTAAACCAAGGGCAGGGATGCTCTATGATCAAAAGGGGAGCATAATACATGACCAAGATGAATTTTTTAAAAAAAAAACCACACACACACAATGGAAACAACACACAGCCAAGCTATATAAAAATGTGAAACGATGATTAATGTGCAAAGACAAGGAAAATTTCTACACTAATCAATGTAGAGAAATAGAAGCTGAAAACAAATAAGCACAAACAAATAAAAATAAGAGATCTATTCCACAAGATTTGGGAATTCAAAGAGAAATTTAGACCAAGGGTGAGGAATACTCTATGATCAGAATGGGAGCATAATACATAACTAAGATAATTTTTTTTAAAAAACAATGGAAACAATACACAGACAAGCTATATAAAAATGTGAAAGGATAACAGACACATGGAAAGAAGAAACATACAAATACAAATACAAATCCCAAAGGTTTTTTGTGGGTTTTTCGGACTATGTGGCCATGTTCTAGAAAATTTTCGTCCTGACGTTTTCCTGAAATTTTCTAGAACATGGCCACATAGCCCGAAAAACCTACAAAAAACCATAGATGCCAGCCATGAAAGCCTTCAACTTCACATGAATCCCAAACTTTGGAAAGTAAAATGAAAGCCGCATTCAAAACAATTGGGAAAAATAAATCATAAGGAACAGGTGGCATACCAATAGAACTGCTACAATCCACAAAATCAAGTTCAGTTCCAACTAAAATCTGTTAACAAATATGGAAAACAAAGCAATGCCCTACAGAATGAAAATGATTAATATACATTCGTGTACACAACAAAGGAGAAACAAAAGATTGCAGGACTATTGCATTAATGTCCCATGCAATCAAGGTCATGCCCAAAATAGTGTAGCAAAGACTCCTACCATATATGGAATGAGAAATTCCAGAGGAGCAAGCTCATTTCAGGAAAGTAAGAGACACTACGGATCACACTGCAAACATACAGTGGATAATAGAGCGCACCAGGGAATTCCAGAAGAAAATCTGCATGTGCTTTATTGACTACAGTAAAGCCCTTGACTGCATAGAGCACAAAAAACTATGGAGTGCTCTCAATGAAATGGGATGACCTCTACATTTGATTGTCCTGATGCGTAACCTGTACTCAGGACAAGAGGCTAGTGTCAGAACTGTGTACAGAGAAACAGAATACTTTCCAATCAGAAAAAAAGTCAAGAAAGTCTGCATACTATAATCCTATTCATTCAACCTGTATGCAGAAAATATCGTACACAGAGCAGGCTTAGACTCAGAGGCAGGAGGATTGGATACAGGAACATTAACAACCTAAGATATGCAGACAACACAATACTAATAGAAGAAACCAGCGAAGACCTGGAGCAGTTACTGGAGAGGGTCAAGAAGGAAAGTGCCAAGGTAGGTTTGATGTGAACATTAAGAAATGAAAAAAAAAATGCTTTTGAAGCATTGTTATGGAAAATCTACAAGAATTCATCCTAGCTAGCGAGAAAATTGAAATAGTCAAAGAGTTCCCATACCTTGGATCAAACATTAATCAGAAGGGAGACTGCAATCAAGAAATCAGAAGAAGGCTAGGATTGGAAGGGCAGCTATGAAAGAAATGGACAAGATCTAAAATGCAAAGATATAATTCTGAACACTAAAGTAAGGGTTGTCCAAGCCACTGTATTCCCCATCACCATGTATAGATGAGAACTAGACAGTGAAAAAAGCCAACAGAAAGAAAATAAATTCTTTTGACATGTGGTGCTGAAGAAGAGTGCTGAGGATACCATGGCCAGCCAAGAAAATGAACAAATAGGTTCTAGAACAAATCAAGCCCGAACTCTCCCTGGACTCCAGGATGACTAAACTGAGGCTGTTGTATTTTGGTCACATCATGAGAATACATGAATAATTAGAAAAAAGAAGTAATGCTAGAAAAAGTTGAGGGAAGCAGAAAGAGAGTAAGATCATATGCTATATGGATGGACTTAATCAGGGAGGCCACGAGCTTGAGTCTGCAGGACCTGAGCAGAGCAGTGGAGGATAGGTGGTCTTGGCGAAGTCTCATCCACAGGGTCATCATGAGCTGAAGACAACTCAAGGGCACAATTAGAATACAGCACAGATGTGGACTCTTCACCCCATGGGAAGTTATTAGACACTAATTCTATCAGCCCCAGTCAGCGAGGCCAGTAGCAGGGATGATGTAGTCCATCAGTTTCTGGAGGGTTATGGTTTCCACATTCAGAGATACACAAACAGGAATGTCTGATTTTTTAATGAAATAGTTCCAATTGAGACCTCATTCACACATACATAACTCAGCAGATCTAGTTGAGGGTCATTGCTTGTATTCTCCTAATATAATTCTATTCTGGGGCAGAAATGCTTTTTTTTTTTTAAGTGATCATTTCATTGTACCAAAATCACTGAGGATTCTCCCCCCTCCCTCTCCCTCAGCTTTAGCAAACATGCAATCCAGCACTGACACTTTTATGCAGTTAGGGAATCTCAAAATAGCTTGTGGGAGATCAATCAAACTAGAGTCATAATTTAGCTGTAAAAGAAAATCACATCATGCATGCCGTACTAGGCAAGCCGCTTTGGAAAGACAACATGAGATTAGAGACACTACTCCAAAGGAGAATCTGCCACCCAATGAATTGTCATTTTAATTTATGGCTGCAATACAGCAGGCTGCATGATTTCTATATGATTCAATAACATTCGATTATTTCTGGGTGATGCACAGAGCAAACCTGCATCAGTGTCCCAGTGCTAAATACATCTAAATATGGCAATCATTTCTTTTCTTCTGAGAGAAATGATGATTTCAAATGTCATTTTTTTAGACAGTGCTTAACAATATCCCTGTCACTATTGTCACAGTGAACCACTGTTATTAATTTGGGATTATATGACATCTGAAAGAAGATAATCTTGAAGCATGGATATAAAACCTGTTCATGTAAGAATTCCTGGGAATTGATCTTCTATTTTTATCAACTGTTTCATGATTAGGCTGGCTGAGTTAGAATTGTGTTTCATGGGCAGATGGAGGAATTGCCTTGCAACCAACAGAGAGATTCTGACATCCGGATCTGCTGACCAGAAGAGGTTAGAATGGAGCAGACATGTATCTATGTCATTTAAAAGGAGTTCCACTGGTAGAGGATCATGTGTGAACTACAACTGTACCTGCTGAAAACACTGCTCCTGCATATCTTTCACCAGGAATGTTTCTACTGATGGTAGCCCCTGAAATATGATGCTCCAATGGTGGACTGGAGACCAGCCTTGAGTTTGCTAGATCTAAACGCAATAGTTTCCAGAATTAGGCCTCTGTTTAGAAAGTTACTTTTAAGACAAATAAATATAATGATACCATGAATCTATGCATAACAGACACTCCATGGCCAATAGCATCATCCTATCTCTACTCATTTATGGATCGTTCCAACGTTTTATTCCATTCATTCATGTTAAAAGTAGCTCACATTTTGTTCTTGTCTGGGTCCTCTTGGATCTAGCAATGGCATATCCCCCCACCATCAAAAACTGAAGGATGTGCTTTTAAAAAAGAGGACACAAAGAGATAAGACTACCTCTTCCTTGGCTCACTTCTTACCCAACCCAATTAGAATTGTTCTGCCCAATCTGTTTTCCTACTGTTCTCATTTCCTCTCATAAACTTCCCATGGTCATTAAAAACTGTTACATAAAACAGAAAGAAAATAGAAGGAGACCTTTGTACCTCTGCCAGGCTTATGACTGGTTGGGAGAAAGCAATGTAATTGTATTTCTAAATAGTAAGTTTGTCTCAGAAATCAAGGCATGTTTAATTTTCCTTCCCCTACTGGCAAAAACAATTCAGTCTGGGGCAATTGTTCAAAGGACAATGCTCAGATTATTTCTGTATCATTAGTCCAGACAGTGATACAGATAGGAAAAGGCTGCATCCTGTCACCTTACTTGTTTAACTTCTATGTTGAAAAAATAAGAAAAGCAGAATTAGAATCAGAAAATGGAGGAATGAAGATAGAAGGAAGGCGCATCAACAACCTAAGATATGTGGACAACACCATAATATTAGCAGAATACATTAAAGAATTGGAACAGTTAATAAGGAAGGACAAAGATGAAAGTACAAAGGCAGGTCTGATGTTAAACATAAAGAAAATATAAATAATGACCACAGAAGAAATACACAAAGTCAATCTAGACAACGAGGAAATTGAAATAGTTAAAGAATTCCCATATATAAGATCAAACATTGACCAGAACAGGGACTGTAGTCAAGAAATAAGAAGGTCAGGAATGGGTATGGCAGCTATGAAAGAACTGAAAAATCTACTGAGGAGCAAAGACATACAACTGATCACTAATGTCAGAATCATTTAGGCCATTGTATTCCCAATTATACTGTAAAGATGTGAGAGCTAGACAGTGAAGGAAGCAGACAGAACGAAAATCAACTCATTCTAGATGTGATGCTGGAGAGTGGTACTTAAGATACCGTGGGCAGCCAAGAAAACAAACAGAGGGTCCTTGAACAGATCAGACCAAACCTCTCCTTGGATACAAAGATGATCAAGTTGAGACTATTGTACTTTGGCCACATAATGAGAAGGCATAGATAACTAGAAAAACCAATAATGCTAGGAAAGGTACAGGGTAGAAGAAAAAGAGGAAGACCACAAACCAGCTGGACAGACTCAATCAGGGGGTTATGCGCAAGGGCTTGCCCATAAGGGATTCTTGGAGATGTCTCATCCACAGGATCACCATGAGTTGAGGTCGACTCAAGGGCAACTAACAATAAGTTCAGACAGACAAATTTACACAGTGGCTTTTTCAGAGAACATAGAATCATAAAGTCATAAAGGGTCATCCAGTCCAACTTCCTGCCATGCAGAAATACACAAAACACTCCCAACAAATGGCCATCCAGCCTCTGTTTAAAAACCTCCACACTCTGAGGCAGCATATTCCACTGTTGAACAGCTTTTACAATCAGGAAGTTCTTACTAAAGTTTAGGTAGAATCTCCTTTCCTGTAGTTTCAATTTATTACTCTATGGCGGGTTACAGACGGGCAAAAAGGGATGTACTCATGACGTCATGAAGGTAGAGCCTTCAGACGGGCTTTACCTGAATGCCGTCATGAACACGCCCCCCGCACGCCCCAAGCGGGAAGAAGCGGCATTAAAAAGGTGCTGCTTTTTTCCGCTTCTTTTCTGTTTGATGCGTACCTGCGCAGCTCCGTCTGTAAGCCCCTGCACCGATACGTCAGAATTGCTACGCCGCAAATATAAGTTGCCGGTTTAAAAGCTCAGTGTCAGCTGCGTCGCATAATGGGTCGGGTTCCCGGGACATGCGTGGTTTGCAGTCAAGCTTTAATTGCAACGTCCGCTGCCATGGAGCTGTGGAAGCTGAGGCACAGCTGAGCCACTTGTGCGCATGCGTTGCTAGAACCGCGGGAAGTTGTAACTTTTGCCGGCGGATGTTTTGGTTGTAGAAAGTGAAAAGGGAAAGTTTGGGATTTAAAGTGACCCCCTACACTGCGCCATTCTCACCTGGGAAAGGGCACAGTTCGGCTGCTCCTGGCACAGCTGTGTGGCGGCTCCCCTTTGCCACCAGGCAGGATGGCTCAGCCATCCACCAGCACCCCGAAAAAAGGCAGGGGGACGTCTTGGTCTCATACTGAGACGGCTGACATTATAGCTATATGGTCCCAGAAACTGGAGTAACTGCAGAAACTGGAGCAGTCCTACCTGAATGCTGACACATATCGAGAAGTGGAAGAAGCCATGAGAGCTGCTGCACTGGTACACCAGAATTGCTACGCCGCTACTTTAAGTTGCCCATTTAAAAGCTCCGTCGCATAGTGAGTTGGGGTCTTGGAACATGCGCAGTTTGCAGTCAGGCTTTAATTGCAACGTCCACTGCCATGCAGCTGTGGAAGCTGAGGCACAGCTGCGGCACATTTTAAGCCTCGTAACCCTAACCCTAACCCTAACCCTAGAGCAACATGTACGCATGCGCTGCTTGGAAAGTTTGGACTTTAAAGTGCACCCCTACACACATTCCTCTGCCATTTTCACCTAACAATAAAAAACGCTAAAACTGTAAATATTGACATATGTACAAAGGAGGTGAGGGGAGATGGCAGGGGGACAGCTGTGGCTGCGCATTGCAGATTCAGCAGGAGCGCGGGGACCAAAGGAGAGGAGGCATCTATGATGCTGCTGACACTGGCAAAGTGCAAGCGGACAAGGATGCCAACACCAGCTGATCACCAGCTGGCAGGAGACCACCATTGTTTTAAAGGGGCTTGGGCACTTTAAATGTGCCCATAGGCTTTCTGCCGCCGCTGCTTAGCTGCGAAGCTGCGCACTTCTCATGCAGCAAAAGGAAAAAAAAAGCCGCGGTTTGGGCCACCCGTGCGGAAGCTGCTTCTCTTTTTGCAGCGTCCTCCGAGGCGGCGGTTTGGCAACTCCGGGTCCGAAACGGACCCAGGTGAGGCGTCTTCACTGCCCCCCGTGTGGAAGCTCCAACACCTGAAGCACGCCCCCGGGGCGGGCCGTCTGGAGGCTCTGCATTCAGCTAAATACACCTCCAAGACGTCCTCCCCTGCCCGTCTGTAACCCGCCACAGTCTTTGTCTCTGTAGCAGCAGAAAACAAGCATGCTCCATCTTCAATATGACATCCCTTCAAATATTTAAGCATGGCTATCATGTCACCTCTTAACCTTGTCTTCTCCAGGCTAAACATACCAAGCTCCCTAAATTGTTTCTCATGGAGCATGATTTCCAAATCTTTCACCATTTTGGTCACTCTCCTTTGTGATGTTTCTCCTCTTTCTCCATATCATATATTAGTCTTCAACATTTTCCCTGGTACATTCAGATTTATAAGCTATCATTCCAAGTAGTGCCTAGGATCATGTCATTTTAAAGGTCGAGCTGCTTGAGTTTTTATGAGGGAAATAGACAAAACTTTTTTGCTACATTAGAATTAAAGGGGAAAGGTCACCACATTTTCCTCCTCAAAAATCACTATGTGAATCGGCCCTAATTAAAGTGAAGCTTGTTCTGTAAGTGATTCATAGCTATATAAATAATTTTAGTAAAATTAACACTACATAGCTGCATTTGTGCATCACTGCATCCTGGCATGAAACTACAATGCAACCAACTGTGTGATGATACATACAGTGCATTCATTTCTGCTTCACTCCTGCGCACACAATGAGATAAACAAATTGGACATTTATGTAGCTGAGCATGAAATCAAAATTTGGGATTAATTTTTTCGTGACTAATTAAACCACGATGGCAAGCTTTAAACCAAGGCATGTTGCTGTTTGAAGAAATCAGGCAAAAATGAGCTACAAACACTAATACACCCATTTGTACTAAAATGAGCTAAAAACACTAATACACAGACCATTTGTGTCATTGTCTAAGAAGCCAAGATTTGGGGCTTAAAGAGGGGGTGGGGATTTTGCAGTCCTCCAGATGTTGCTTGAACTGCAACTCTCAGCAGCCCCAGGTAGCATAGCCAACAGTATGGGATGCTGTGAGTTCAACAACATCTGGAGGTCCCTATGATTCCAACACCTGGCATAAAGCGACATATGAACATAGTCACTGCCACATACTTGGGAAAGGAAGTTTCATATTATTGCCACTTTTAATCCAGCAAACAGTAAAGGCATACACTAGAATACACTAGAAACAATAAGAGGTTAAACATTAATTCTAAAGAAAGGTTGCAACCCAGATACTCTCCTTACTACTTTAAAAACTGGCTGGCATAGTCTTCTGTCACAGGGACCCACCCTTGCTGCTGCAAACTCCTCCAGATCCCACTTGATCTTGGAAGCTAAGCAGAGTCAGCCCTAGTTATTACTTGGATAGGAAACCACCAATGAATACCAGGTATTCATTATGCAGA
>NC_056525.1:167173357-167194260 GCF_019175285.1 Sceloporus undulatus
ATAATAATAATAATAATAATAATAATAATAATAATAATAATAATAATAATAATAATTTATTTATAGCCCGCTCAATCATGTAGAATCTGGGCGGGTTACAACAATAGCAAAAATGCATAACAATTAATAGTTGTAATAAAAAATAGCAATACAAATGTATATCAAGTGTGTGTGTGTGTGTGTGTGTGAGAGAGAGAGTGTGTGTATTAGAAGGAACTGGCAAAACCATCTCTGAGTATTCCTTTACTAAAACCCTATGGAATTCATGGGGCCACCATAAGTCAACAGGGTACTTGAAGGCAGGCACACACCTGGGCACCCACACATCCACACACCTGAAGCTACTGTTGTTGTTGGGATTCCCATCTGAAGGGCAGAGCTTGGGAAAGTTACATTTTGGGGATACATTGCTAAAAATCCCCTATTCAATATGGCTAATATGGCCATGCTGTCAAAGAAATTCTGGAAGTTATAGAGGAAAAGGTAGTAACACTATTATATTTACTTTACAAGGGTGGGGGGGAAACAAGGCAGCAGTTTTGGTGATAGATTTCAGAATTAATATAGGACCCATTTTCTTAGAGCCAAGTGGGCAATTACAGTGACCCATTTTTCTGTCCCTCTGAAGACCAAAAAAGACTACTTTTTTCTGTTAAACAATGTGGAGGTGGGCTACAACCTATTTTAAAAAACCTGCTGCTCCTGGAGGCTTTCTAGAAAGCTGGGTCATTTCCCCCCTTTTTTTGGCCAGAAGGGTGGTCAGGAAGATCTGGAGGGGTCAAAACAGACTAGGAGGCCACAAGCAGCTCTGGGACCTACTTTGCTCACCACTGCCTTAGGACAGATTCATTTGTAAATTTTTAAACTACAAAGCCAGAACTGGCTGCCAGTGATACAAGGGCAGAATGACAAAGATACCCTTGCTGTCCTCTAAACTCCAAATTAATTAATTGGCGATTGCTTCACTCTCTCAAGGACATATCTGACAGCAAGGGAAGAAGTGCTGGGAATGAGTGAATGAGTGAGAATCTGAACATATGGTTCACTGCTCAGTCTGTCCGTCTCCCCATTGCTGAGATGTAGTTATCCTTTCAGCCTTGAAGGTCATGATTTAGTTGCTAACTGTGGGTGGGCCAAATAAAACAGTCTCACCTAATTCTCACAGTGAGGTGTCCAAACAACAAACTGGATAATTGGGGCAGAATCTGGGGCTTTTCATCAGCTCAGGGCTTTTAATCCAGAAGAGGTGGGTGGGAATTTATCTCATTTTGAGCAGAAAAACCAGATATCTATACTCCATAGCAACATCGTTGTGGGTCCAGGGGGGAATAAGTTTAGAAATATGGAGATACACTTGTAGGGGGGGGGGGGGGACTGGAGCAGCCACCGCCATGTGGCCACGCATACTGCAGTTTATTGGACCAGAATGGATTCAAAACAGAGAACCATGCAGTAATCATGTAGACAAGCCCATGGTCCTGCAGATCAGGGTAATCTGAAGGTAAGATGAATTTCCTGTCAATGTAGACGTGCCCTGTGGGTAAACTCTGGGTGTTTCTCAGAGAAAGAGATGTTAAGGAAAATGCAACATGGGACATACAGTAGAAGAAATAAAACATGTATGTGAGAGTCACTATGACTAAGCAAAAACAATTAAGAAGCCACACAGGTGTAAAAGCTAATGTAATTTAGCAGCCCTAAATGCCAAGGACAGAAATGTAGAGTGTATAATTGAAAACACCTGAGTATCATTAAGTGTACAAGGTGAGATGATGAAATCCTTAAGTATGGGTTGAACTATGAGAACCAATCAAAATGGATGTACACGCCCACTGGGTGGAAACTGACTAAGTGGGTGGTGTTTAACGATGGCTATAATAATTGCTATGATTGCCTATGTATTTTGTGGAGTAGATTGGGTAGTTGTGGAGTTTTGTGAGTAGTTTTGAGATTGTAAAGATTGTGATTTGTGAGGGCATTAGTATTTGTATATAGTAGAATAAAGTAGATCTTTTATATAAGACTACTGAGTTGTCTGGTATCTTGAGTGAAGATACAAGAGCCAGCAGGAACCTGGAGAAGTGTGAAGACTTCTGTGGACGCAAGAGTGAGAAGGCTTGGAGAGTTTGTCAGGGTCTTCAGCCTATTCTCTGAAACTCTGCTGCTTTAGAGCAAAGCTTTAACCACTGGCCAAAACTGGTCAGCGCCGGTGCGTAACAAGGTGGTGAGTTAGAGCCAGAGGTGAAGAGCTACAACTCCCATCATCCCTGACAAGAGAATAAAATGAAAACTAGCTCTTAATTTGCAAAAATCTCACACAAGAATGCATGCAATGTTTGCATTGGACAAAAATGGAAAAACCCAGGCTAATGAGAAGAACAAAAACTTAATAGCTCAAGGGATACCAATCTTTTGGCAAGACAGATCTAACACATGATCTTAATATATTCCAAAAGGGTAGTTATATTATTCTGTTGAAGGAAAAACAAAATCTTTCATCTAGCTGCGCTTTGTTGTCTTGTACTACAAAATGCCATACCTCATGACTAGGAAGCAACCAACAAACTAACCAGAGCATAAGCTTGCTTATTTCATCAGAAACACAAGGAAACACTCTAGGCAAAACCAGAGGAAACATAATTTTGGCATACAGAAAGCTAACATCCCACAATGCCGAAGTCCTGATCAAAATCACAGTTATCATTATATTTATTTATATCTCACATTTTCCACAATTCAGGACTCAAGACAGCTTAAATCAAACACAGCTAAAAAATCAAAGCATACAAAATGTGAAAATGTAATTAAACTATCAAAAAAAATCAAAACCTGTTAAAAAATAAACTTTTAAAAGGAAAACAGTGAATAGCACAATAGAAAGCTGCTGTTCCCCCTGAGGGAAGCTGCCATCAGTACTAATACAGGACTTTTGTTATATCTTATATCCCACTCCTTGACACCCCTCATTCCCTCAGGTAGCTGGTAAGCAGTTATGAATAACAAGGGTTGCTTGCAGGGCAAGATGGAGAAATGCACTAAAAAACAATGTTCCTGGAAACTAAGACTGTATTGAAGAAGTTTCTACAAGCTAATCAGGCAGAACTGAGAAACAGACGTTCAGTATACTGAACTGAGTGTGTGCACATACAGAGAGGTTTTGACTCTCTCAATATAGTGTGGGGTTTTTATTGTTGTTGTTCTTGTTCCAGAGTAGCCGATTAGCCAACACTCAAGGCCAGTCTAGCAGGAACCAGGTGGAGTCATTCTGTAGCTGGGCTCCAGGCAAAGCAAAATCCTGTCTTGATATAAACCAGTCTAGTTTTTCATTCTACTGAAGGTAAGAGCTGGTACCTTCATCAAGACACCCTGGTATTTCTGGTTTAAATGATAGGTGTCTGGACTCGGTACTTTTCTCTTACTCCAATTTGAAAGTACTTTTTAAAAAGAACACCATGGAAGTGCATCCAGTGTAGTGCATATTTATTCTGAAAGACCAAACAAAGACATGTTTGAATAAACCATGGCAGATTCACTTCATGACATTTATCCTCTTCCCCCACATTATTTAAAGAAGAAAGATGGACTAAGTGGAGACACATGGGAGCATGTTCCTGTTAGTTCTGCCAGACCACCTGGGCATTTTGGTATATCTTTCACCATGGTATCTTTTGAATATGTGAAACAGTAGTGTACATAAAATGTCTTCAGTGGTTGCATATTATAACTTAGAGAAATACAGTGCAACAATCTTGACTTTTTAATTAAAGAAGCATAAATGACTTAATTGAACCATTATCTTCTAGTTACTAGTATACTCATATAAGTCCTGACTTGTCTAGGTCGCTTGAGTACATGATGCTAGTAGTGCCCACTGTTACTTGTGCCCACAGTAAAAGCAATGTATTTTATTTTGCGTTTTAAGCATTTATACACCTCTCATCAGCCAAAAAGGCTCCCAGGACATCTTACAAATAATTTCAATAATATACAATTGCTCATCTCAAGCTTATAATATAAGGTCTAATCTGCACTGCAGAAATAATGAAATGTGATACCGCTTTAATTGCCATGGCTCCACCCTATGGATTTCTGGGATTTGGAGTTTGTTGTGGCACTAGAGCACTCTGACAGAGAAGGCTAAATATCTCACGAAACTACAAGTCTCAGAATTCTATAGCATTGAGCCAAATGGCATTAATGTAGTGTCAAACTGCATTGTTTCTGCAGTGCAGTTTAGACCTAGGTAAGGCATGTAACCCAAGTGAAAATGAATGGCAAGGCAGAGTAAATTCAGTAGTGCCGCAGCCTGGCACAATGAAGGTATGCATAGCTGCTCTTCGTTTTTCTTAGAAGCCAGAGCAATGGTGATTGGAAACTGGAGGGAAGGGCTCTCACAGCCTTTGGGTTTAGGCTCAAATTTTCTCATTCTGTTCATTCCCACAAGGCTTGGTAGCTCTGAAGTCTTCTAGGTTACTCTTTTAAAGTGGAAGCACGCACAAGTGTGCTTCTTTAGACAAGCTGGGCCAAGAGGAACTATTTTGAGTTCCTGTTTCAACATTTGAAACACAGCCATTTGAACATTGCCTCACCACAAGCTACTTCCAGTGGAACGATGAATTCTATGAGCAGAGAGATGGGGTAGCCATGGGAAGCCCTCTGAGCCCTGTGATAGCAAACTTTTTACATGGAAAACTTTGAAAAGCAAGCCCTGGAAACAGCACCAAAAAGCCCACAACATGGTTCCACTATGTGGACAACGCTTTCACTATTTGGAGCCACGGAGAAGAAGATCTGACCTTATTTTTTAACCATCTGAACAACATCCACCCCAGCATCCAATTCACAATGGAAAAAGAAAAGGAAGGAATATCAGGGTTCTTGGGTGTCCTGGTCATCTGCAAACCAAACCAACGATTGGGCCACACAGTATACAGAAAACCTACACAGATGGACAGATAACTACACAAGAACAACAACCATCACCCAGGACAAAAAAGCAGCACAATAAAAACACTGGTAGACTGCGCAAAAAAGATCTGCAAACTCCACTTCCTGGAAGATGAACTGAAGCACCTAAACTGGGCTAATGGTAACTCCAGCTCAGACATCAGAAGAGCTGCCAGACCCAGAAAAACCACAGGAGCGAGGAAAAACAACCACCCAAAGGGACTCCACCCCCCAGGGTGCCATGATGCTGTGTGGTGCTCCACATGGCGGCAGCATCATGGCATTCCTCTGGCGCTGTGTCCATATGACGCAATGTCAAAGGAGTACCATATAGCTGTGGCAACGTGGCTATGGCACCCTTTCCAGGCCGCTTTTTTGTGGCTCCTTTTCATGCCCTGGAAAGGCCAGATCGGAGCCACTGCATGAGGTTGCCACAGCCCCAATTTGGCTTAAGAATGGATGGCTGGAGGCCGCCCCTTCAGGGCTGTTTGTACAGCCCCAAAGAAAGAGTTAAGTTGAGCTTCCCTAGGCAGGGAATTCCACAGGTTTAGCTCTTTCTCTCTCTACTTTTCTCAGAGAACAGATCAGCATCTGGTGGGATGGCAAGAATAATTTATCCTGCAGATCTTAAGAACCAGGCAGAATCATACAGTAATGGCAGACCTCTAGGTCTCCCAAACCTAAGTTGTTTAGGACTTGAAAGGTAACAGGCTGCAAAGTTTGGATAGGGTCCAGAAACAAACCACAAATTAGTCCAGCTGTTCCAATATGAGTGTCTATTAAAACTACAGTGAGGTTTTCCAAACATCCAAGTGACCTCCTATTCTGTCCTTCTGTTGCTGCATTTTGTCTCCTTCAAAAAGGACCATTCTACTTGCATCATAAGGTTAGACTTCTAGAGATTCCATTTCCTGATTCTCTATTTTCCATCACGCTTTAAGAAGGAGGTGTAGTTTCTGAACTGGTGTCTGAGATTTGTAATGGGCTGGATAAGTACTAGCAAAATGAAGAAACAGGGTGAACTGACTGTCAACTGATTACAATCTGTTTGGGATTAAAATTACTTAACACAATAATCAGGACTGCAACACAGGAGGGCTCTTAAGCACAGGAAATCACCTTGAGAATCTGTACTCCTCTCCAAGATACTGCTGAAATGCAGTTCCCATCAATTGTATACAGCCTGGAATATCATAAAAGCAGTAGTTCATCGGTATTTTGAAGACCATAACTTCCTCATCCAGGTCCTAGTTGATAGAATCATAGAGTTGGAAGATACCACAAGGGTATCCAGTCCAACCCCCTGCCATGCAGGAACTCACAACCAAAGCATCCTCGACAAATGGCCATCCAATCTCTGTTTAAAGACCACCAAGGAAGGAGATTCCACCACACTCTGAGGGAGTGTGTTCTACTGTCTAACAGCTCTTACTATCAAGAACTTCCTCCTAATGTTGAGGTGGAATCTCTTTTCCTGTAGTTTGAATCCAGTGCTCCACATCCTATTCTCTGGAGCAGCAGAAAACACAGTGGAGATTATCGCACTGCGTTCTGAGAACGTTCCATCTCATCACGTGATGAGAACGTTCCTGGAACGGATTTTACCGCATTAGAAATCAAAACGGGATCAGAACGGGATCAGAACGGCAGTTTACCGCACTGCGATTCCTTTTTCTTGAAACCGTTCTCAGAACGGTTTGCTGTATTAAGTTTTGTGGGCTGTCTTCTGATGACGTCGCCACTCAGTGGTTGGACGGCTCGGGAGAGGCGCTGCCCCCAGGAAAGAGGGGAAAGGGAGGCTTGGGCCATGGAGCTCCCCTCTCCTGAGTCCCTCGGCTTACTGAAATCCCTCACCTCCCTTCCCCATAGGAATCAACCCAAAAACGGAGTTTTAAAAAAGCAGTGAGCCCTATGGGTCTTCATCTGGGGGGAACAGAGGATGCTTGGCTATGGGGTTGTCCTGCCATCTCTCCCTCTCTCCTCTTTCCCCATAGGAAAGAATCCAAAAACGGAGTTTAAAATCTCTCCCAGATACAGACCCAAAGGGCTCTCCTCTGCTCCTTTTAAACTCAGTTTTTGGATTGATTTCTATGGGGCAGGCAGGTGGGGGATTTCAGTAACCTTAGGACTCTGGCCGGGAGAGTGCTTCTCAGCCTCACTGAGAAGTCTTCCCTCCGAAGATTCTCTTGGGAGGGAAAGAAGGCAAGCCCCTATAAAACGCTGGGGCTTCATATGCTGGCATATGTTTGAAGAAAATAGGATAAAACCTATGTAACTTGATGGGCCAAGGGCAGAGTCCCCTCCTTGGTAGCCTGGGCATTAAGGGAGCTCCACGGAGGTCCCTTCAAGCGGAGGGAAAGGGAGGGGACTGGGCCAAGGGCAGAGCCCCAGCAGCCATAGCAGCTCTTTAAACCGGTTAGAAAAGAAGAGTCCTCTGCTGTCATCCCATTTCCCCTTTTTGGCAGCTTGACACCCTTTTGCTCCTGTGTGTGTGCATGTAATGTGTGCCTTCAGGTTGTGAGCTCCCCTCCCCGCTTTAACTCTTGTCTGGCTCTTTGCTATGGAATTCTGGGAGTTTTTTGCTTGCTTTTCTGTGGTGCTCCAAACAGAGGAGCTTTTGTGGGTTCCCTCTTTGAGGGAAGGAGGAGAAGGTCCTGGGCATCCCTGCCATCCCTGCCTCCTGCAGGCTGCAAGCACAGGAGCCCCGCTGGATATGACACCAGAGGCCCCCCCGCAGAAGCAGCCAGACCCTCTCCCTCTTGCTCTCTGCCCTGGTCCCCTCTTCCTTGAGGGAAGGAGGAGCTCCATGGAGGTCCCTTCAAGCCGAAGGAAAGCAAGTTGCCAGGGAGGGGACTGGGCCAAGGGCAGAGCCCCGGCAGCCATAGCAGCTCTTTAAACCGGTTAGAAAAGAAGAGTCCTCTGCTGTCATCCCATTTCCCCTTTTTGGCAGCTTGACACCCTTTTGCTCCTGTGTGTGTGCATGTAATGTGTGCCTTCAGGTTGTGAGCTCCCCTCCCCGCTTTAACTCTTGTCTGGCTCTTTGCTATGGAATTCTGGGAGTTTTTTGCTTGCTTTTGTGTGGTGCTCCAAACAGAGGAGCTTTTGTGGGTTCCCTCCTGGAGGGAAGGAGGAGAAGGTCCTGGGCATCCCTGCCTCCTGCATTGTGACAGCACAGGAGACCCACTGGACATGACACTAGAGACCCCCGGAGAAGCAGCCAGACCCTCTCTCTTTTGCTCTCTGCTCTGGTCTCTTCTTTCCCTCTCTTTCCCTGCTTTCCTCTTCTCTTCCTTGTCCCACCTTTCCTCCCTTTTTCCTCCCTTCCCTCCCTCCTTCTTTCCCCCCTCACACACACACACCTTCCCTCACTGCAGTCGCTCACCTCCCTGTCTCCCTGCCTCCCTGCCTGTCATTCTTTCAGCCAATCAGGAGACGGAGGAATGAGGGAACGGATTTGAGAACGGATAAGAATACCGCACACACTTCTCTTGGAACGTTTTCATCACGTTTCAGCTCTCTGGGAACACATTCAGAACACATTCAAATCCGTTCCCTCCTGGAACACATTTGGAACACATTTAAGCGTTCTGAGAACCCGATTGGAACACATACGTGCGGTATACTCAAATGCGTTCCGTTCTCATCACGTGATCAGAACGTTCTCAGAATGCAGTGCGATAATCTCCAGTGTGTGTGTGTGTGTATTCTAAAAAGCACACCCTGATTTTGCTGTTTTATATAATGGGCACCAATTTACTATCCACTGTACTAAATGGCACTTGAACATCCATGGATTTTGATATCCATGGGAGTGGGGACTGGAATCAAATCCCAGTGGATGCCCAGGGCCCACTGTATTTGAATGTGCTTCTGTCTCCCATGGAAGCCATTTTGGTCAAAAAGCATCATCTGTCTGAATATGAAAATTTGTAGCCTTCAAGATGTTCAGCTCTAGTTACCATTTGCCCCTGGAAGGTGAGAGATCATGGAAGTAATAGTTCATCAACATCTAGAGTGCCACAAGTTCCCAATCATTTTCTCAGGGTTCAACAGATTCTCAGATAAGACTTAAATCTGCATTCTGGATCAAGGCCATAAATGAGAGTAATTGTGCCTGTTAAGCATTCCATGAGGGATGTTCTAGGCTTTTACTGAGTAATAATATGAGCAAGAAAGACTTGTCTTAAATCCTCATTTGAAAATAAGGATGGCAGGATAGAAATGAAAAAAATGGAAGACAAGAACAAGATATTAAATATATATACAGTATATAGAAACTTGCCATAGAGTGACAATTCTGCTATCCAAGTTTTCTTCTAAACCACATTTCTTCTTCTTCATGGATCTAGCTGCTATCATATAATTAAACCAGAAGATAACACTGAAGTCTAGAATACAGTTTTATATACACTCTGCATTGAAACAACAACTAATTTGTATGGTGAGATGTGGTGCCTGGAAGCTGATGCAAATCAGAAATGTGAAGAGAACTACATTGCTTCTGTTCTTTGAACTTGAAATGAAATAATCATGGCTCTGAAAGTGGAAAACTGGTCTCTCTCCAAAACTACATTTGTGTTACAGCTGGAATAGCACACACATAACCCTGAGCAGATAGATACTTGGGATAGATCCAGATAGGTGTTCAGTGGAGAAGAGAACTAAATTCAACTTCCTGTTCCTCTTCATGAACAGATGAACAGTGTTATAACAGCTACAGAACTAGCTGTTCTTAGTTCTCATAAACAGGTTTGGGTGTGAAACTAGACACTCAGCACACATTTGTGCATGCAATACCTTGTCTAACTAGGGCAGTGGTGGCAGACCTTTTACCCTCCCAATGTTGATGAATGACTATTCCCTTCATTCTTCTCATCACAGACCAAGAACTTTATTGTACCCATTTTTTTTTCACTGTTACGGGTACAGAAAGAGGACGCTCATGTGCACTCGAGACCAGCCAAAAACGGATTTTATCACATGCCAAAGCATCCTCCAAAAGGCCCCATTCCGTCCCCCGGCACCAAGCCGTCCCCCTTCAGTGATGAGGCGTGTGAAATGTTCTGGTCGGAAGTCTTCCGACCGAGGAAAATGGTGCCCGTCAGCACTGAACGGGGACAGCTTGGTGCTGGGGGACGGAATGGGGTCTTTTGGAGGATGCTTTGGCATGCGATAAAATCTGTTTTTGGCTGGTCTCGCGTGCACATGAGCGTCCTCTTTCTGTACCCGTAACAGTGAAAAAAACGGGTGCGATAAAGTTCCAAGACTAACAGGAACTGGAGGCCATTCTGGAGGAACACAGGTTCTCCAGGCCTGAAGTAGGGGCAGTTACAGATATTTAGGTCCCAAACACACTGCAGAAATGATCCATTTTGAGACTTCTTTAACTGCCTTAGCTCAATGCTAGGGAATTCTGGGAACTGTAGTTTTGTGAGACATTTAGCCTTCTCTATCAGAATGCTCTGGTGCCACAATAAACTACAGTTCCCAGGATTCCCTAGCACTGAGCCAGGGCAGTTAAAGCGGTCTGAAACTGGATCATTTCTGCAGTGTGTTTGGGACCATCGTTTCTAACCAGGCTGGGACTTTGAAAGTCACATGTGGGAAATATACGATTTGTGAGCTGCCCTTGGGTGGGTCCTTTGTTTCCCCCCCCCCCCGAACTACCAAGCCCTGGATTTTGATTTTAAATCAGAAAAACAAATTATTTTGTGAACATCATATCCCACTTTTCTCCTGAATGGGACTTAAAGTGGCTAAACACTGTATTCCCCCCCCCCCAAAGAAAAAAATCACATCAGAAAATAACCCTAAATAACCATCTGAAATGTTACTTCTAATTGCTGCTGAAACTATGAGGTCAGAGGGGGGTTGCCATTGGTTCTCTCTGAGGCTGAGAGATTGAGACTTGCCCTAGATTACACAGTAGGTTTCCATGCCCAACTAGGGATTCAAACCCTGGCCTCCTACAAATTCTAGTACAACACACAAACTACTGTACAGTGATCCCTTGTTATCCAGTGAGATTTGGTTCCAGGACCCCATCCCACCCCCACCCCTCCATGGATAACAAAATCTGTGGATGCTCAAGTTCCAGTAAATACAATTGGGTAGTAAAATTGTGTCCCTTATATAAAATTGAATTTTTAATTTTTTAAAATATTTTCAAGCTATTGATGCTTGAATCCATGGATAAAAACATCTGTGGATAAGGAGGGCCAATTGTACCATGCTGGCTCTTTCTAGAGAAGGGACACAAACACAATTAATAGCCTTTATGAAGTCAGTGAAGGAATTTCCTCACTAACAAAATCACTTATCTGCAGATTTTCACTGAATCTGTCAGAGTATGAAAAGTTACTTTTAAAAGTAATATCTTAGTAAAAGTAAACAGTAAAAGTAATAATTTAAAGCTACAGTACGGTTAGTAACAGTTATAATTTTGAAGTAACTTTCCCTTTTTCATTTCTCAGAAGTAATGTATAGTATTTGATTCAATAAAACATCTGAGAGCTACAAGCTGCTACCTTGGGGCACAAAATGCACTTTCTTCCCATCATTAACTCAACATATCCTACGTCTCCAGCAGAAACCAAGGTAGGATCATGAGACACAGCACAAACCAATTTGTGAACCTTGTGATGTCTACCGTTCAGTGAGGCCACAAATCCTGACTACAGAAGTAACCAAAATATTCAGTTACAACACAATACGACCAAAGTTATCTCTTTAATTTAACAATGTACTTTCAACTTTGTTAGGGTGGAAAACAGCTACCATATATATTCGACTATAAATTGACTTCATGTAAAGTTGAGGGCAGGTTTTGAGGCCGAAATTATGGATTTTGATATGACCCATGGATAAGTCAAGGGTAAAACTTAGGGGCATATAACAAAGGATCTAAAGGATGAAGCAGAGCAAAACAATGTCAAAGAACTTACAAAATTCCAGTAGACAAAGCTCTTTGTGCTCATTCCTAAGGTTGGATGGGTGAGAGAATAGAGGGTATCGGTGCTTCCAGGACAGATTATACTCTTGTCTTTCACCAGGACATGGTTCCTTCTTTTAAATAAGAGTTAAAATACAGTACTTACATTGACCCATATATAAGTCGACTCAGTTTTTTGGGGTCAATTTTTGACCTAAATTTCTAGACATATACATGAGTATATACAGTAATTGTGTATAACAAATTACTTCCAAATATTGATTTCTCTGTTGTGAATTGCCAGTGAGGGCTAATATTTAGAAAAGGAATTGTTAAAATGGTGTCCCTAATTAAACTTAGATCCCAGTTTTCAAAGCCAAACTAGGCACTGCACAGGAAATATGTTAATAACATTTTCCAGCCTTGTTTTTTAAACTTTAAATCAGCAGCAGAATTTTCAACCACCCAAAATGCCCGCACCGACCACCTTAGTGAGGGCCATTTTAAGTCAACAAACAACTTACACATTAAGTTGTAAGGAGTCCTTGCTGTTCCTTAACTGAAACTGCCAGCTTCCAGTGCTGCTTTCTTTCAACTTTAAAAAAGTTGTGATATAATGTATGTATGTATTTCTCACATACTGGTTATTTAGGTCCTAGAAGAAGACACAATGGGGTTTTTACTGTTGCAATGAGACAGTTTGGGTTAGATTTGGACTGCCTTGTCATGTCAAACCTTATACCCACTCCTGTTATTAGCAAAGAGAGCTGGTGTAGTATAATGACTAAGACTGCAATACGATGTCTGGATGCTTATATAGGAAAAAAATCCCATCATTGGTGGCAAGTGGTTTCCATGTTAGTGGGACAGTAAATCCACTTTGACCTTTAGTCCACACTTTAACATAGTGGGACTCTGTCCACAAAATAGGTTCAACACCTCAGATAGCTCCTTCAAAGTTAGGACCAAAATGCAGAGCAGAATCCCCACCCCATTAACTGTTGAGCCACCAGCTATGATTGAGTCCCATTGAATTCACTGGGATCTGCTTTTGAACACAGAGTCATAGGATTTTATTGGATGAGACTGAAGTCCCAGTGTGGTGCCACAACA
The DNA here is from genome assembly GCF_019175285.1 of Sceloporus undulatus. Taxonomy (NCBI): domain Eukaryota; kingdom Metazoa; phylum Chordata; class Lepidosauria; order Squamata; family Phrynosomatidae; genus Sceloporus; species Sceloporus undulatus. Next base: position 167,186,349 of record NC_056525.1, read on the forward strand.
AACTACAGTCCCCAGAATTCCATAGCATTGAGCCATGCCAGTTAAAGTGGTGTCAAACCAGATTATTTCTGCAGTGCAGATGCAGCTTATGTTGCTTCAGTTAAGGCCCTCCCAGCCACAGTTCCCCCTTTAAGTATGGGGACAGCTAGACTGTTCTGGCCATTGTAAAAAAAAATGCTGCCTGAATGTGTGTGAAGTGCTTTGAGCAACCTAAAGTGTGATGTAAATGCTAACCATTAACATGTAATAGTAAAGAAAATGCCAAGTAATTTGTCATCAGTTTGTCAAGAGAACCATTTCCCCATTGCCATGGATACAGTGTTCTATTTGTGGGCCTCATGTTTTGCCCAACAGGTGAGAGAATTCAACAGCCAAAAGAAAAGCTGAGAACATTTTATTCTCAGTTTTCCTCTTGTTTGAAAATAGTTCCCTCTTGTTCCTCTGCTTTAATATCAACTTCACTGACTGCCAGTTTCTTTCTAGGTGCAGTCCAAAGGGCTTGTATCATGTCTGAAGCCTTAAATAGTTTATGACCAGGGGGCCTTTCACACTACACTATTATATCACTATGATTCCAGTTTAATTCCCATGGCTCCATTCTATGGAATCCTGGGGTATGCCTCTAATAAAAAAAATGTTTGCCTTCTTTCTCTTCCCTGCCTCCATTTGTAAATCAGACTCCTAGGGAATACTATTTGGGAGGCATCTAAGACAAAGGTTAAGATGGCAAAATACTAAATGCTAAAGACAGTTCTGTTAACAAACTTGTAATAATGAGAGCCAGCCTGGTGTAATGGTTTGAGCATTGGACTATGATTATGGAGATCAGGGTTCGAATCCCTGCTCAGCCATGGAAACCTTCTGGGTGACCTTGGGCAAGTCACACTTCCTCAGAGGAAGGCAAGGCAAACTCCCTCTCAACAAACTCTGCCAACAAAACTTGTGATAGGGTCACCTTAGGTTTGCCATAAATCAGAAACACCTTGAAGACACACAACAACAAGCACTCTTTTATTGTTGTGCTTTTATTACTTTATTATTCTATTTTTGTATACTTTTACTTACTGGAAGCCTCACCGAGCATTTTAAGAACATAAAGAAATCCAGAAATAAAGTTTTAAAAAAAAGAAATCCAGAAAGAAATACATGTTAGCATCCTTTTCAGTGTTCAGAAAATACCATCATCTCTCTATTTTCAGTGCCACATTAACAAACACAGCACAAACCATGCTAGAGAAATGACAGTGTGGTTTTCACTATTAGGTGTGTAAATGGCTTTGACACCTCTTAATTGTTATGCTTGGTCAGTAGACAAAAATACAGATTTACAACAAGGTTTTTGGGTTTTCAGAAGCTCAAGGTGACCTGAGCTTCTGCCAATTGCTGTTGATTGATGAGAACTAGTGGCTACTATATACTATATAGGCCAGTATATCTGTTCTGACATTTAGTCCAAACTCTAAAGGAAGTATCCAAGGCCCTGACCTCAAAATAGGTTCAAGAACTCTAATAGCACCTTTATGTTGTTGTTGTGTGCCCTCAAGTCATTTCCAACTTACATTAACCCTGAGGCAAATTTCTTCAGTGGGGGTTTGCTACTGCCATCTTCTAAGGCTGAGAAAGTGTGTAGTTCAAGCTAAAACCTGGAACAGAGTCACCACACTCTGAGCAGGAATCCACTACTGCTGTTACAGTTGCTGATGTTCTCAGCAATGTGGTCTTTTCCTGCTTGAAAGACCAACACCATGATTTAGTTCTTGTTGCCATCACATAGTTGCATAGTTATCATCACTGACATCATACGAGAAAAGTTGCTTGCCCCAAGCACTTTATAGCCTGAAAAAATTATAAGCATGATCACAGCTTTACGTACACCCCCTGAATCCTATCTTGCAGCACTGATGTCATCACTTGGCATCTTTGTGAAGCTACTGGGGACCTATCAGGGTCCATCTTAGACACATCTGGAGAGAAGTGACTGGTGGGATACCACGTGGTTCTGTCCTAGGCCCAGTGCTATTCAACCTCTCTCTCAGTTACTTGAATGATGGAATAGGGGGCATGATTATCAAATCTGATTATTAAATTAGGAGGGTTAGCTAATACTCCAGAGGACAGGATCAGAATTCAAAATGTGTGGAGAACTGGGCCAAAATAATAAAATAAATTTCAACAGGGAGAAATGTAAGGTACTGCACTTAGGAAGAAAACATGAAATGTGCAGATATAGGATGGGTGATATCTGGCTTAACAACAGTACATGTGAAATGGATCTAGGACTCTTAGGACATCATCACATGGGATTATACCATCCTTATCCCTTTCCTGTTCCATCCTTCACACACACATACGGGAAGGACTTTCAGATGGTGTTGTGCTTTTCCAGACATTTTCCCATCCAAAAAAGTGCAATTGACCACGATTGTACAAAAGACTTTCAGATGAAACTGCACAGATCTCATCATTAACCTGGTTTATCTGGTGTAGTATAATGACTAAGGCTACATTTTGCATTAATGGAAGTTCAAGTTATTACAATGCCGCTTTAATGGCAAGTTAATGTCGAGATTGGTGCTACAATCTGAAAGCTTTTGTGCTATCACACTCATGGACAGGTTAATGATGGGATAAGAATGGGGGAGCGATCCCATCCCTATCCCATCTGTGTGTGATAATCTCCTTAGTAGACCACAAACTGATTGTGAGTCAACAGTGTGATGTAGCAGCTAAAAAGGCCAATGGGATTCTAGGCTGCATCAATAGGAGTATAGCGTCTAGATTGAGGGAAGTAACAGTGCCACACTATTCTGCTTTGGTTCTGGGCACCACAATTCAAAAAGGGCATTGAGAAGCTAGAGCGTGTCTAGAGGAGGGCAACCAAAATGGTCTGGAAAGGTCTGGAAACCAGGTCCTATGAGGAGTGACTTAGGGAGCTGGGTATGTTTAGTCTGGAGAAGAGAAGGTTAAGAAGTGATGTGATAGTCCTGTTTAAATATTTGAATGGATGTCATATTGAGGATGGAACAAGTTCGTTTTCTGCAGAGAATAGGACAATGAGCAATGGATTCAAGCTACAGGAAAAGAGATTACACTTGAATAACAGGAAGAACTTCCTGGTGGTAACAGCTGTTTGGTAGTGGAATATGTTGTCTCAGAGAGAGATGGAGTCTCCTTCTTTTGAACTTTTTAAACTAAGGATGAATGGCCATCTGTTCAGACTGCTTTCTTGGTGTCTTCCTGCATGGTATGTGGTTAGACTGGATGGCCCTTGTGGTAATTTCCAGCCCTATGGTTCTATGAGCTGTCTTGGGCCTTCTTTTTAAACAGAAGAAGAACAAAGACAGCCGTCCAAGAAATCTCAGGTAAGTAGATATGGTTGCTATTCAAATGCCCCATAGTGCCCTGCAAGGCATTGCTTTAGGACACTGTGGGAATGTAAAGTGGTGGCTAGAGGTACTTGCTTGATCATATTTGGAAAGCTGCCATTGATTGCCAGGAAAACCACAGTGTACTTTGTCTAGGGCCATTATATGATTAATAAAAACATAAGAGCTGTGTTGGATCCAAGCCTTTATCTATTCCAGCACTATGTTCCTGCATTGGTTAACCAATTGCCTCCGAGATGCCCTTCAATAGGACATGAGCACAATAGCATCCCTCTCCCAATGTGACTGGAACTAGCAGACATAGTCCTTCTTCATCTTAATTTCCAGGGAGATGTTGGTGGAGGGGAGGGGTTGGATGCACCTGTTTAATTTACTGGGACAAAAACAGCAGTGTAGTGACACCAGAAAGGCTGAAATTTATTATGCATAATTTCCATAGAATGCAGCCGACTTCATGCATAACTTTTCACTCCCACCTGTACAGGAGTCCCTAAAACACCCCTGAAAAGTGGCCATCTAATGTCCATTTAAAAACTTCCAATACAAGGCACTATCTTCTGAGACAGTCTATCATTGAACACCTGTTTCTGTGAGGAAGTTCTTCTGGGTGTTTAGTTGGAATCTCCATACTTGTAATGTGAATCCATTGGTTCAGGTCCTCTGTGACTGTTCTCTGATTAATTCATTCAGCATTAGAAAAAGTGCAATTTTATTAATCATCTTTTCCTCTTTCCCTCATGATCCTCTCAAGTATTAGCACTTCAGCCGTACTTTACAAGTGTTGGAAGATTTCAGATCCATTTGTCTCCTCTTGGGAGTTATCAAAATAATTGTGTCCTGCAGACTGTACTATAGAAAGCATGGAAGCATCCTTGGCCCTGTGGGAAAGCTCAGGAACCTAATTATTGCAATTTATATGGGTTGGTAAGGGGGAGGAAAGAACGAGGCAGGGGAGCCTATACCACTGGAAATAATAAAAAGCTTCATAAAATTTGCAGCCTGCAGCTGAGCCTTGCTTTCTTTTTTACTCCCACGTAGGCACACAAGGCCTCAGTCTGGATCATGGACTAGGGCTGCCAGAGTAAAAACTGGAGAGGACTCCTGTATCTTTAATGGTTGTATGGAAGAGGGAATTTCAGCCAGTATTGCTTGTCATGCAACCAGATGACAAGCAACACTGGCTGAAATCCCTTCTTCTACTCAACTATTAAAGATCCAGGGGCCACTCCAGTTTTCACCCAGTTTGCATACAGAGATTTAAACCCATCCACCACCAGATCCTTTCTTAAAATCCCAATGCTTACTCATATTTATTAGCAGTGGGGCCTTAACAATCCAAACTTTGGACGTTATCACACAAGCTTTTTCCTCTCTCATGACATTTGCATTAGCGAAGCAAATGGGAACATACTAGTTTGAAAATGTTCAGTATCACACTTTTCTTAAATCTTGGGAGTGTGTTGCTTTGGCATTCCATGATCCCACCTTCCATGCATTGCAGTGCATATATGCCTTTGCTGAGATTGTTTTTACTCCATTCCTTTCAGGTTTCTTTTTAAAATGTTGTAATTACACAATCACAGCAAAAATAAAAAATTTAAAAAACGGTGAAAGGCACGGAGAGAAAAAAGCCTTGATCTGCTTGGGATTGCTGTCAATCTTTACAGACATGGAAGGGACTTATCACATCTGGGGGACTAATGGAATAGGAGCGATATTAGAAACCTATTTAAAGGTTTTCCCAAGGTTTTCTCTATCAATAAAAAGGTGCACTACAGAAATAAAGAAAATGCAAAGCAGCAACTGAATAGACATGATATCATGGGATAGGTAATGGACAAATATATTAATAACTTGCTTTAATTCCAATTTACTGCCTCATGTAAATAAGTCCTTTATTAATGCCAATGGAATCCTTTTCTCAGCTCTCTCACTGGTGGGAGAAAGTTTTTGAGAGAAAAACAGTTGAGTGGGAGTTTTAAACCTCTTCTGCCTGCACACAGTCAGCTAATCTGGATAACATGAAGGTGTGGTCCTACTTCTGGGGCAGAAGGGAAACTGCTTACCTAACTACTAATATTTCTCCAAGCCAACAGAGGCAATCAAAGTGTACACAGACTTTTCAAGAGAGAGGTTAAGTAACAAACTAAACATAGACCTGAGACAGATGGGCCAAAAGGGGCGTGGTGGCAGCGATACTAGGGTTTCAGACCGTGCACCTAGTGTGCAATGGTGGCGGCCTGATGGTGGTGTCCCGACCACACAGGCACTGCCATCTTGACGTAAGAGACGCACAGCGTGCGCACATCATTGCACGTCCGTTATGTCACAAGTGTGCCAATGGCACACTCGCAATTTAACCCGGGCACTGCTAAAAGAACCCGGAAAAACCTGGAGGCACGTCACGTGGTCTGGCAGCTGCGGTGTCCCTCCGGAGTTAAAACAGGCGCCTGCAGACTGCCATTTTCAGGCGGTCTGTATTGCGCCATAGTTGGCATTGCTTCTGGTGACCCTTGGCTTTGTCTGTCATGACCCCACCCTCTGCTTCACCAGCCCCAGTGGGCAACAGCCTCCATTGTTTGATTTTTTGGGAGCTGCTATTTGTTTTGTTTTCATTAAGAGAAAGCCTCGTTTAAATGTGCTATGCATTTAATGTACTGAACTTCAACCAACCTGATGATAAATAAACTAGAGCAGCCACATAATCAATACCCAAAGCAGGTTATTTGGAAGATACTTAATAGAAATAAATAAAAGGTGGCTTCCTATTAGCCTTCAATTATATTATTAAATGGTAGAATAATGACTGCTGTATTAACTATGAGATGTCATTTATCATCCTTTTCTTATAGTCCAATATTCAAATAATATTCTGAGTATCAGTATGATTTACTTTAGGTAATACTTATATTTCTCCAGGAGATAAAGAATGGCTTTGCCTTGATTATACTTCTTTCCCGTTCATCTGCTGCCTGAAGACTTCATTACAATATTTTTTTCCAAATGGATTTGCAAAGTACTGTTGAAAGGAGAAAAATGCAAGTAGCTATAAAGTGTTGAGCTCAGCTGCTCAGCAGTTATTGTTAACTTCCTATTATTTTATGCTCCCCTACTCATGAAACAGTGGGACATTCTGCCTTACAGGCTCACTTGCCTGGTGAGAAAGGAAACAGGTGCACTACTTTTAAATATTAGTCCTTCAAAAGCAATGCAGCAGCTCCGTTGCAGTTCTCCTAGGCAGCCTTTGGCCAGCCCACTCTGAACAATAAAATAATAATAATAATAATATTCTTATTCTTATTTTATTTATATTTTCCGCCTCTCCCTGCGGATCGAGGCAGGATTACATCAATAAAATAATACAATACAGTATAAAAATATAGTCAATAAAATGCTAATATTAGTACAATAAAATAGCTAGAGCATCATCTAAGATAATTTTTGACCATGTGTCAATTTTTTAAAAAATGGAACACAATGGCCAAGGCTCTGCCCGATAGTGGGGGAGCAGCGAGCTCTACTGATTCATTTTTATCAAGCTTCCATTCCCATTAACAATCTCAGTTTATGGTGCAAGGGTACACCAACACACTGATTCACTTCTGGAGGGCCCCAGGCATCATCCAGCTACCCTTTTGCAGATGGGAGCAAAGGAAGTAATGTTGCCTTGATGGACTCACAGGAAGTTATCCTACAGTATTTCACCATAGGAATTCCAATCACTATGTTTTTTCACCCTTCTTGGCGTAATGTTCTGTAGCCCCTTATGACTTATGGTGACCCTAAGGCAACCCTATCATGGGGCTGAGAGTGTGTGATTCTGAGATTCACCCAAAGTTACCCAGTGAGTTTCCAAGGCTGAGCAGGGAATCAAATCCTGATCTCCATGGCTGCTGTCTAATGCTCAAATCATGACACCACTCTGTCTCTCTTTATAGACTACAAAATATTGTAGCCTACACAGGCACTAATTATACTAGTTGAAGGATTCTGGGAACTGTAGTCTTGAAAACTAACTTTCAAGCTCTGAACCTGCCTTCCAAATTCTAGAAACATTAACTGACCTTCACTGGTCATGAAGCGAGCATCTTTAGCGATCAGTCTATAGAAAAGGTTAAAAGAGGGCCCATTCACACTACCATATACTCTGGTTTCCATCCCGGATTAAAAGTGAGAAGTTCCCACTGGTGGTAGATTTTTCACACCAGGATCAGGGGCTTGCACACTCAATCCAGGGCAAATGCCCCTCAGCGCGGGATATTTGAAATCAGGCATTTCCACCTGTCTTTTTGAAAAAACTGGGGCTGAGCCAATGTGAACTTGGCCCGGTCATAATCGGGTCATTTAGGGGGAGGGATCAAGGTCAGAGGGTGTGTAGTGGGTGGAACATGCTTCCCCTCTCACACCAGTCGCTTTGAAAGCGGCTTTTTTGTTTTTGGAGGGGGGGGGGAATCCCAGGGAAGGAGATCTTGCTTTGGGGGACAAATGGAGGGAGCATCACAGGGAAGGAGATCTTGCTTTGGGGA
>NC_056525.1:167194270-167197962 GCF_019175285.1 Sceloporus undulatus
CAAATGGAGGGGGAATCCCAGGGAAGGAGATCTTGCTTTGGGGGCAAATGGAGGGGGAATCCCAGGGAAGGAGATCTTGCTTTGGGGGCAAACGGAAGGAAAAGCCCATAGAAAGAGATTGTGCTTTGGGGAGCAAACGGAGGGAAAACAGAGACAATTGACAATAATACAGAATATGCAAACGTTGCTGCTAGATTTTTGTTTAAAAGGAGGGGGAACACTCATGCCGTTGATGAATGGCTGCATGGCACATCACCATTGACATCATTTGATTGACAACAAGGAGGCTCCATCTTAAACCCAACTAGATTAAGACGACTACCCATAACTGATATCCCGACTATTTTTAACTGCACTGTTTTTAAAAATTGAATTGTTTATAACTGTTTTTAATCTGTTTTTAATATTGTATTTGACATGTGTCAGAGTTTTATTGTATGTACACTGCTTTGATCTGGAGGAAAAGCGGAATATAAATAAAAGCTTTATTATTTATTTTATTTATTTATTATTAAACCAATACTTTGGTGAGTGTGAACATCTGCGGGATAAATTACACTGATCGGGGTAAAGGTAGTGGGAACTTCTTTCCGGGGAGATCCAGTATGGGGATTACTGGATCTGCCCAGATCTACCCGGGGCAAATGCCCAAGTGAGAATGGGGTTAGCGAGGGTAATTTCTTCCTTTCAGACAACAGAATGCTGTAACACATGCAGAAACAAAGAACTGCGTGGAATTTTTAGCCACATCAAGTGGGCCTGCCTGGGAGAATCTGGTAACTGTGGTCCAACAACAACAACTTCTCTGGGCTCTGCACAGTAAAGCCAATGCCACTTAGACAGTATTAGGGTAAATCTGACCAAGTATAAGACAGATTCCTATGTAAAGTCTTATAGGAACTGCCCTACCATTAGAATTAACAAAGTAATTAACTTTGGGTATCCTGAAAGAACAACATGCCCTTGTCTCCATTCACCTGGGTCTTAAAATTTGTACCTTGTGGATCATAGAAGGGAAACCAGTGGAGATCATCCATGTCCAGCAGTGCTATAGATGCTCTGGCTTATCCAGCATTGGACCTTATCCCAGGCAGAAATGGGATTTTAAAAATAGAAAAACCCCGCAAATGTGGGATGTTTTTCAGATGATGTTTCTTCCAAAGAGCAATAATGTGATAATAAAGCGAATGGAAAGTCGACAAAAATGCCACCTTTTTACTTTCAGGAAGTTCCCAAAAGTAAAAAGGTGTCATTTTTGTCGATTTTCCGTTTGCTTTATTTTTGCATTATTGCTCTTTGGAAGAAACATCATCTGAAAAACATCCCGCATTTGCAGTTTTGTTCTACTTTTAAATCCTCTTTCTGCCTGGGATTCATCAAGTGTGATAAGGTCCATTCATGCAACATGCTAGGAATAATGGGAAGCTGCACTGGCCCCTTGGACACAATTTCCTTGGAGATCGGGTCCCGGGCACTTCCCTTTCCACTTACTCTTCACTCTTTATATCAGGACATTGACATGAGCCATGGATGATGCCATTTCCATGGTGCCAGGGAGGAAATTTACCTTGGGCAATACTCATAGGGTTTTGCCTTTGCTGTGGCAATTCACCTATTCCTCTTCGCTTATTTATTAATATATGTCTGGGGGAGGGGGGGTTGTCACAGTTTAACTCTGGGGACATGGTTGGCATTGCACAGGATACATTTCTGGGGCAAGAGATAGGTCTAACTGCTTTTCCAAAGGGGAAGGTCAAGTTCCAAAAGGCCCAGAATTTAAGGCTCTCTAGGCACATGCCCAGCTCAGGACAACTGAGGAGTAATCAGCATCATTATTGGGAAAAGGGAACCACACACTGGATTCATGCCCAATGCTGTGCCCAAATTTGCCAGAACTGTATTCAATAAAATTGTGGCCCATTTTATCCTGGTTCAGTCAGGTCATACCCTCCAACTATCCTGATCTGGCAGAGGCAGTCCTGATTACTCTGTGGTCCAACTTTTTTATCTGTTTATAAAATGTTCTAGTTTCTTTCTCCTTCCATCACTCTTTTCCTGAGCTAATTTCAATTGCTACAAAGAGAGTTTAAAATACAAAAGCAGTTTGCATTCCATTAACATATCAGAAGGGAAAGGAAAGGAGGGGGCAGAAGCTTGATCTTTCCAGTAGGCTCAGACAAAAGTAAAATACTGCAGTCTCTCCTGGATTGCGTCTTCTTTCTCATTACTAACTTTTGCGATCTTGACCTCACTATGATGTTGCTTGTATCTTGGTTTTCATTCATGAAATGTTGGAAGGTATGTGGCATTGGTCTGGTTTGCTCAGCTCCCTCCTTCTCCCTTTAGCACCCATCACTGCTAAGGCTGAAAAGTGTTACTATTTAAATTCATTATTACTATACTATACTGCTTGGAAGAGGGTGCTTTTCTATCTCAAGTGGCAAACTTGTCATGTCTTAGGTACTCTGTGGTGTAACGTAGTGGTTTGAGTGTGGGACTACAACTCTGGAGACCAGGGTTCAACTCTCTGCTTGGCCATGAAACCCATTGGGTGACCTTGAACAAGTCACACTCTCTCGGCCTCAGGAGAAGGCAATGGCAAACCTCCTCTGAATAAATCTTGCCCAGAAAACCCTAAGATAGGGTCGCCTGAAGGTCATCATGTCAGAAATTACTCGAAGGCACACAACAACAACAAATATCAAAGAACAAAATATCTTGGGCTACAATTGAATAGCTGTCTCCAAATGGCAAGCTATTTATGTTCAGTGGCAATGTGGATTCAACAAGTTGTTCCATGCCACCACACGCACCCTGAAATAAAACAGACAGTAGTACAGGGAAACTGTCCATCCCCTTTTGGATCTTCTGCGTGGAAAGAGCCATTCTAAAGCCAGAATCAAATTATATATTTCCATTGCATCCTATACTTTCCACATGAACTGGTAATTACCTCCTCCCTCCTACAGTTTTTAGGTGCCACAGAGAATTACCAGTACAGTGGGAGCGGAAACAAAACCTAGCTTCTGTAGTGTTAGATACCGGAGTATACTACTGGATGTAGGCCTAAGACATCAGACATGGCTGGCCCTATCATCAGACAGAGTAAGGAGGCCACCTCAAGTGTTAAATGCTGACATATGGAGAACAGTAATGAGGATAAAACTTGCAGCACTGAGACGCAACCCTTCTGCTATTAGGAATCTATGCTGAAATTCTGTTATACAGTCTCTTTGATTGTGTTCTGTATGTGGAACTAAAGGGCAGGGCACTTGTCTTTCACTTCATGCAGCAAAATGTCTTGGGCCAGCCATGTTCAAGAGCAGGGGTAGGCAACCTTTTTGAGCCGGGGGCCGGGTTGCTGTCCCTCAGACAACTGGGGGGCCGAAGCAAAAAAATTAAAAATTTAAAAAATTTAAAAATTTAAATATATAAATAAACCAGGACAAATGTAGGACAAAATTTTCAAATGGAAGACACTTTTAAAAAAAAAAATGGAGGACACGTGAAAAATTTTTGCTGATTTTTAAAAAAATATTAATATAAATGCATGTTTCTGAGGCTTCTATAGACAATTGCCCCCCAAAGGCCCAGGCAGCAATCGGCGGCAAGACTGGGCTGGGGCCGGTCCCAATGCGGCCCGCAAGCCGCAGGTTGCCTACCCCTGTTCAAGAGTCACTGCCAGTTTACAA
>NC_056525.1:167198062-167279923 GCF_019175285.1 Sceloporus undulatus
CCCCCCAAAGGCCCAGGCAGCAATCGGCGGCAAGACTGGGCTGGGGCCGGTCCCAATGCGGCCCGCGAGCCGCAGGTTGCCTACCCCTGTTCAAGAGTCACTGCCAGTTTACAACACTTGGTTGACTGGACACTAAGCAACTGTTGTTTAAAACTGTCACTGTTTTGTGTGCAGTAGCTTAAGAATAACTGGTTTTGCTGCTGGGTAATGCCTGAAGGAGTCTTTTCTCTCTGTCCAGTCTGACTAAGAGAGAAGCATGGTGGCGGTTATCATTATACAGCAGGCAAATGAGATCATTTTTAGAGATACAAAGCTTGCACTGTACCTTAAAGTGGAGGATGGTAGCAAGAACAGAGATGCCAATTTGGTATGACCTCCCTAGAAATAGAACAACATAGAATAAATTAACAACTTGAATACAAGAGTAGTTTACATGTTTTATCATCCCTGATAAAGCAGTTTTGAATATGCACAGCTCAGCTGATCAAAAGCCTATAAATGGGTATGTCTGTGAGCTGACATGAGGGCAGAAAGCACCAAGATGAAAACAGATATACTGTATCCCATGGTCTATAAAAGGTATTTGTTTGTTTTTTAGGGGGTGTCGATAAGCCACCTCATCCAATCCCATATACTTTTTCCCCAGCTTTCTGGAAGAGAATTATGGCAACCCTATTCACTTTTCTCCTGTCCAGTCCTCAGGGCAGGTCATTCATCGAGGCAAACAAAGTGTGACTCTTTCAAATAATAATAATAATAATAATAATAATAATAATAATAATAATAATAATAATAATAATTTGTAGCTATATTTCCTGCCTCTCCCTGCGGATCAAGGTGGGATTACAACAATAAAAACAACATCACAACAATAAAAGCTACAATATCATATAAAATACACTCAGTAAAACAGTAACACCACTACAATGCATTGTATAGCTATGCCTGAAACCACCTTGATAATCCATTTCATCCAGGATAATCCATTTCACCTCTGGAACTGGGAGGCCACCACATAGTAGTACAGTGCGCCCTTGCCTTGCGTGGGGGACCCATTCCAGACCACCACCCCCCTCATGTAAGGCAAATTCCTCATATGCTCAAGCCCCATTGAAAACAATGGGGTTCATGCATGTGATGTGGTGCGGCACACGCACCATGGGTGCACACACCATTTCCTCTTCTGTCACACTGCTTTCGGTGTAAGCTGAAAGCTGCATATAGCGTGCCTGCGTATGACAAAGTACCAGGCAAACTGTTCACATGGGCTATGGAGTTGATAAATAAATACTTAAATAAATAAAATGGTGTTTGAAGTATATATAAGAAGAGCATTATAGAGGGAGGAATAATTTTTTTCATTGATTCTACACAGAAATCCCTTCACTTTGAGTGGTTTATATATAAAATTGTCCATTTTCAGACGCTTCCCGGGTTCTTGCTTAGAAAAATGGCAGACAAATGTCAAACATGTTTCCTCCTAGTTGCCATCTTCATGACATTGACAAATTAAACAATGGCTGTTTTAATCTTAGACACGAACAAGCTTGTGCAGTGGAACACTATGTTCAACACACTCCGTCACTATGGAAATAGTGGGCAGAATTTGTAGAAGCACTCTTTGAAAGAGGGGGGAATCCTATACACTGCATTTAGGTGCATCTGTTCTGAATCTAAAACTATAGGCTTCTCTATGATGCTTACCTACAGAATACAATGCCATTTCTCAAAAATTCTGAACTATCCATTCTCAACTATACAGAAAAGTTAAATGATTTATTTAATGCAATTCCATACAGGTGGGATGATTTTATACAGAATGAGCTATTAAGGCCACTCTGGTAATTTGTCAGCTGTTTTGTTTTAGTGCCAGGGATAAAGGCATTTAGCTCAGCTGTGTGATCTGCAGTTGTCCATGGCTGCATCTGCACTGAAGAAATAATATGCTTTGACACTGCACAATGCTATTGAATCATGGGATTTGGAATTTGTTGTGACAGAGAAGACTAAATATCTCCCAAAACTACAAATCCCTTAATTCCATAGCATTGAGCCATGGCAGTTAAATGCAACTACTAAATGGGAGCTAGAGAAGCAGGTTCCTGAAAACAGGATACCAGAGAGGATACAAGTGGACTGTGGTGAAAACATGGGCACTACTGACAATATGGGAGAAGAAGAGCTGCCTTTGTGAGCTGCCTTTGTGAGCTGCCTTGGTTCTAATTTAGGAGAAAAGTGTCAAAGAAAGAAGAAAACTTATTCTTCTATAACAGCAGAGGATAAAAGAAACACAATGGTCAGGGAGGAAAGGAGGGGTTCAAAGGTGACCTCGTGAAAAAAGAAAGATGATTCAAAACACCAGGGGTCACTTTGTATTCAATATCGTCAATTTCTAACATTTTAGAAATAGCAGCTAGAATCCTCTATCACAGTCCACATTATGTAACTTGAAGTATACTTAGCTACATAACAGAGGCACTAAGAAACCTTGCTAGTGAATTACGGATCTGCATAATGAGCCACCAGCAAGAGTGTCCTGATGCACATTGGCACTCCCTAACCAGTGTCCTGTTGTGCATCAGTCACTTTGCTGGCTCCCTGTGTAGTAATGTAGGAGCAGCCCCTTACTGGATATGGAAGTTACAGAACTGCCTAATTCTAATTCCTGCACACATAAGTCCATGTTTTTGTTGTTTGTTCTTAACTACCCTCAAGTTGATCTCTCACATGGGTTGAGAATAATATATCTCCAAGACTCCCTGGCCTCACTGCTCTGCTTAGTTCCTGCAAACTCATACCTGTGACCTCCTTAATAGAGTATATCCATCTTTCTACTTTCCTCCACCTTTCCTAGCATTACTGTTGTTTTTTTCCAGTGAGTTGTGCCTTCTCATAATGTGTCCGAAGTACGACAGCCTGTTTTGTCATCTTGGCTTCCAGGGAGATTTCTGGCTTGATCTGCTCTAGGACCCACTTGTTTCTCTTTTTGGCTGTCCATGGAATCCTCATCACTCTTCTCCAGCACCATATCTCAAATGAATTGATTTTGTTCCTATTTTCTTTTTTTAACTGTCCAGCTCTCACATCCATACATGATAATAGAGAATACAATGGCTTGTATAATTCTAACTTTTGTATTCTGTTGTATATCATTGCATTTTAAAATCTTTTCTAGTTCTTTCATAGCTGCCCTTTCCCAGTCTTAATTTTCTTCTGATTTCGTGACTGCAGTCCCTATTCTTGTCAATGTTTGATCCCAGGCATGAGAATTCTTTTGCTCTTTCTATTTTTTTCATTATCTAAATTGAATTTGTGTAAATTCTTTGCGTTCATCTTTTTTGTTTTGTTTTTTTATGTTCAACATTAAACCTGCCTTTGCACTTTCTTCTTTGATCTTTCTCAGTAGTTGTTCCAGGTCTATGAGGTTTTCTGCTAGTATTGCGGTGTCATCTACGCATCTTATGAGTTTATCACATGAACTTTAAAACTGGATCAAGCCTCCCGGGCTGCAACCAGGGTTGGAGGCAGGGATATTTGCATGCTAAATCAACGCCACCATCAGCCCAGGTCCCAGCCATGCTCTGGCAGCACTTTTTAGAAACTGGAAAGCTTCCAACTTCTAAAAAGTGCTGGCAGAGTGCAGCTGGGACCCAGCTTGAACCCAGGCTGATGGTGGCCGGCAATTAGGCCGCAATTTAGCATGTGATAATCCCCACCTCCATCCCGTGTCCTGGCTGCAGCCCAGGAGGCTTCAGCTGGTTTTAAAGTTCATACGATAAGCTCCTTTTAAACTATGATTAATAATACTATTGAGCTAAGAAATACATGTAAGTGTACTCCTAATTATTTCAACATTAGGTATATAAATAAGTGCAAATTAATATGGTGGAAATGGATATAATGCCAATGTTTATTTTAATATATGACCACTAGATTATGATTATTATTATGGTGATGGTGGTGTTGCTAGCTAAAAAGAGCCACAATCATTCATACTTGAGCTGAATAGTATAGTGTTCTGGAACAAGTATGAAATAGCTGGAACCCTTATAACAAAGAAAGGAAAATACGTCCTGCTGGAATGCATTTCTTGTTGCCACCTAACACAAATAGCCATATACACAGAGGTAATAATAATAATAAATAATAATAATAATAATAAAATTTTTATTTATATCCCGCCCCTTTGAGGTCAATTGGTATGTTTGTTTCTGAGGTATGTTTCTGAGGCTGCATCTGCACTGCAGAAATAATGCAGTTGGACACCATTTTAACTGCCATGGCTCAACGGTATGTAATCCTGGGGTTTACAGCTCATTGTGGCACCAGAGCTCTCTGATGGAGGAGGCTAAATATCTCACAAAACTACAAATCCTAGAATTCCATAGCACTGAGCCATGGCAGTTATATCAGTGTCAAACTGCATAATTTCTTCAGTGCAGATGCAGCCTGAAGAATGTAGAAGAATGGCAGCCATCCCCTAGATTGCTTTTGGTTTCATGTAACAAAGAATATCTTTGTTCTTTTGAATGTGTTGTAAACATACTGTTTTTCCCCATTTTTTGTTAAGGTTTCTCCCCCCCTTTTTTTATTTATTTGTTTATTTGTTTGTCTTTCCTGACAAATGGAACATCACAAAGGTCATGAAAAAGGGGGAAAGAGAATCGGAGCTGAACAGCAAGATAGCCCCACAGGGAAGCAGCAGATATTGAGCAGTATAATTTTTGAACAGTCTGTTTCTCCCCAATATTTCTGACTGAGAAGGGAATTGTTGTCACTGGCTGCTGCTTCCTTCAAAATGCTATCTATTAATCATGCATGTAAGATTCTAGTTTTTATAGTGGAATATTGCTGATGGGGTCAGGCCTTTTAGTTAATGTGTACAGTTAAAGGTGTTTGTCTCCTGCATCATTTTTTCACACATGCATTTCTTTCTGATCTCACATGTAGTGGCTTCCTTCTCTCCCAAGCTCAAAATAGAGATGAGCAGCAAGAGCAGTGAAATCTTGGATAGGAGTTTCCATCTTCATACCAGTAAAGTTTTTAGTTGAATAATGTAATGCCAATTTAAATGCCAAGTAGGAATTAATGTAATGCAATAAACAACCCCCTTTTCTAAATAATATTTTGAGGGGGACTTTTCAGTGTCATCATAACACAGGTTGCATCTACACTGCAGACATAATGAGGTTTGACACCCCGTTAACTGCCATGGCTCAATGCTATGGAATTCTGGAATTTGTAGTTTTGTGAGATATTTAGCCTTCTCTGTCAGAGAGCTCTGGTGCCACAACAAACTACAAATCCCAGGATTTCATAGGCTGGAGCAATGATAGTTAAAGCTGTTCCATACTGCATTAATTCTGCAGTGTGGGAGCAGGTCCAACTGCATTTTTTTAAACTAACAATGGGAAGGGTGGAGGTGATCTCCAGTGTATCCTGGAATCTCTGGAGTATCCAGAAAAGGTGTGGCTGGGCAATTAAAACTTTGAACAGAAACAATCCAGACAGTACTAGTTAGGTCACTAGTCTCACTTATATACTTATAAACTTATATACTTATATACTACTTTCACATAGTGCTGATTTCAAATAATGTATAGCTCAGTTCAAACCATGCTTGATTAGAAACCCTATTATTTCACAAACCTTCCTCTAGAATAAATGTACTGAGGAACAGATAGGTTTCTAAACGGATGTGTCAGTATAGTTGTATTTATCATCCAGACCTGCAGCCTCCTGGAAAGAAAGAAAGAAAGAAAGTTAAATTAAATCTGACAGGACTTCATTTTGATAAAACAATTCCTTACATTACAATCCTTCATATCAGATATGAAATAAATATGCACACTGAATATCAAAATCCAAACACAAACCAATAAGCAATTCTCCTATTTCAGTGTCTGAAATTAGTGGTTTGAGGTCAAATGTTAAACTAAGCACAAAGAAGCAGCCAAATCAAAGAGTTCAGCCTATGCTTTATGAAGAGAAATGGAAAATGTTACTAAAATCCCACAACCAGCATGGATACTTGTCATTCTAGCTGAGCAGTAGCCCAAAGTTTGATGTATTGCCCTAACTCAAGGACCAGATGTTGTTGGATTGCAAGTTTCATGAGACTGATCCAGCATAGGTACTGATGAAGAGTGCTGGCAGTTGCAGTACTACTATATCTGGAGGGATGCATGGTTCCTATCCCTGCTCTAACAGTTACCAGCCTGAAAGCTCTCACTGGAGTAAACCTAAAGTATATTGACACTATGTTTGCCACTGTTGTGTGCATTCAAATAGTTTCCCACTTATTTTTCCAAAAGCAAATGTATTGTGGTGTTTTCTTGGCAAGATTTGTTCAGAAGAGGTTTGCCATCACCTTCCCCTTAGGCTGAGAACATGTGATTTGCACAAGGCCACCCAGTAGATTTCATGGCTGAGCTGGGAATCAGCTGGTCCTGGTCTTCAGAGTCAAAGTCCAGATTACTACACGTAGCTTTTAAACAGCAATTACTGCTGGAAAAAAGCACCTTTGGTGATACTTATTGCACAGTGAGGCCTTTGACCCCTTGGTTGTTGTGTCCCTGAAGCATGTTTGGTCATCCCTTTTCACTGATGGGGAAAACTTGTCAATGAGCTCTCAATTGCACTAGACCCCAGGTGTGAAAAGTCACTTCCAGGGTAATTGCGATATGGGCAGTCATGTGGTGCCAGTATCTCCTCTTCTTTCCTATTCTTGAAAAAGCAGAGGGAGAAACCTGGGTTGTAGACAGGCTCCCCAGGTGGATATGGGCTGCCTACAGCCTGGGCACGGGTAAATGCAATAAGACCCATTTTTGTCTTTTAGATTTCATGTCTCTCCCACCAGTTTTTATGTGTGCGATAATCTCCTATGGCACCAGTGGGACCCTGCTGATGGATTCAAAGCAAGTCACAGAATAAGAACTGGGGAATTTCCTATATTTCAAGAGACCTTGTGCAGAAGAATTTCCCAGTGGACTGTGTCCTCAGAGGAGCATACACCTGAATCCAGTGATGTAGACTCAGATCAGATGACACAGACTCAGCTCGACTTGTACTTAACTCAGCAATAAATGATACACTGAATCAACTCAAGTCATGACTTGTATGTTTTTAGCAACTAACTTGCTGGCCTAACTTCATCAAGAAACATTACAGAACAGAAAATAATTTTCCTCCTTTGAACAACACTTCCATCTCACTCCTTTTTCCTACCAGTCATGTGATGGAAGAGGTACTTTACATTTGTTGCTTCAAGCTATTTGCTGTTCCACACTGAAAAACATGTCCTGTGCTATGGGGAACAGTCTTGCCTGCTCCTCCTAGGAAGACCTTTAGAAGGCTCCTTCAATGTGCTGTAAGGACAGGCTGCTGAGAAGACCTAATTTTTCTAAAATGCAGTCTTAATATATTTCCTATGATAATTTGTTTTTAAACTAATTTTGTGCACATCTTCTTGGTTTGTTAGTTGTTAAAACTCCACCCTCTTTACACACATCACTTCCTTTTTTCTGATAAAGTTGACTCCCAAACTTGAGACTCAGTTTGAGACTTGACTTGAAGTATCTTGCAAGGATTTGAGACTAGACTTGAAACTGAGACTTGGACTAAAAGAGCTGGAGGACCACTAAAAACATGTCTTACCACTGCTGAACTGAAGCTTCATTAGGGCTGTATCCTGGTGTTATCACACAGCTTTCTCCCCAAAACCGCCATCCAGGTACAGTCCGGCTCCAACACAGGTCCTAGAACTCGCTTTGGGAGCCATTTTTCAAAATCGGAAGCTATACCCGGATGCAGTTTGGGGGAGAAAAGCTGTGTGATAACACCAGGGTACCGCCCAAATGAAGCTTCAGTTTGGCAGTGGTAAGGTGCGTTTTTCAGCGTGTGATAATCCCCTTGAATACATCACTGCCTGAATCTAATTTATTCCTTTACTTTTCAGCTGAAAACCACTGCAAGTTCTGCCTCTACTTTAACTCCTCTGATTCTAAAGTGGGAGGTGAGGACAAATGGTGAGGCACTCAGATCTTTGAGACATCGGCATGAAAAAGGCCCTGCTGGGTTCTTGCCTGTGAGTGTTAAGAGTCAGTTAGCTTTGTCATCCCAATATTATCAGGTCTGTTGTGTCATTATTTTCTCCAGTGAACCCCATTCCAAAAAGAATGGGAAGGAAAAGGAGTTAAATATACTGCTGTCGCTGTTGCTAATGTTGATGTGTTCCTTCAAGTCATTACCAACTTAAAGTGACCCTAAGGCTAACCTATTATGGGGCTTTCTTGGCAAGATTTGTTTAGAGGAGGTTTGCCCTTGTCTTCTCCTGAGGCTAAAAGAGTGTGACTTGCCCAAGGTCACCCAGTGGGTTTCCATGGCTGAGCTGGGATTTGACTTTGGTTTCCAGAGTCCAATGTTCAAACCACTACACCACACTGGTTCTCTAAAATATTTTTTTATTTCTATTGTTATTGGGAGGTTTCAGATCCAAAAGGCTGAACTTCTCTCCCTGCCCATTGCCATTCCCCAGTTGTCCTTTCCTCTTCTCCAAGATTTGGGTTATGATCTGGTTGGGAACAGCCACCATGGAATCCTCTGTGTGATGGCTTAAAGTGGGTGGATGTCTGATGTCACATCTTCCCAGAGTATGTGGAAAGTTTTTCTTGTTTAAACTACATCATTTACACTGGCTGGGAGATTCCAGAAGATATAGTCAAAACAAAATAATCTTTTCCAAGCTCTGGATGTATCCCTCTGAGGACGGACCATTTTTGAACATTTTGCCAGATCTCAGAGGGAGGGATAGCTCCTTTAGATGCCTCCTGGGATTAAAGGATTGCAACCTTAATTGGCTAATGTTGTAGTCTTTACATTCTTTTAACTGGTATTTCTTTCTTCCTAATTACCCTAAAATTGCATCATCTTATTGGATCTTAGTACTGTCATGTTGAGTTTCCATATCTGCCTTATGGAAGTTCTCGAGTTCCAGGACATTAGTTCCGTTAGCCAGTTATTTAAAACCATGAGATGTTAATTTAATGTTTCTTCTAAGTTATAAGTTGTTGTAGAAACCATTGCATCATATCATGGTATTTTGATTATATTAACTAATCATTATTCAATTCCTTTCCAATTACGGAATAGAAAATAAGTGATGGATAATGGTTTCTTTTCTAAAGTACTTTTTAAAAACTCCCCAGATCATTGTCCTTTGCCCTTCTAGACACAGATTTTCAGTTACACATTTAGATTCTCGTTCTTCTGTTCTCTACACTTTATAGTGTGTACAAGTTCCCATCACTTTTTATATAGCAATAGCAAAAAAAAATGTCTTTTATTGCCAGATTTATTTTCTCATATAATATTTTATTGCCTTTTCCTTTAGTCTGTTTCAAAATTCCCCCCCCCCCCGTATTTGTTTTGAATGTGAAACAAGAATGATTTTCAGAATCTGAATATAGCTCATATTGCTTTCCTATATTAATAATACCTGTAGCAATCTTGTAATAATGTCTCTGTCACAGCTCCTCATCTATCCAGACTTAGGTTTGTTGTTGCTGTTAACTGCCATCAAGTTGACTTCAGCTTATGGCAACCCTGTGAATAAGAGACCTCCAAGTCACATTATCAACAGCCCTGCTCAGATCTTGCAAACTCAGGGCCACGGCTTCTTTGATTGAGCCTATCATTGGGTGCATCTACACTGTAGAAATAATGCAGTTTGATACCACTTTAACTGCCATGGTTCCATCCTGCAGAAACCTGGGATTTGTAGTTTTGTGAGGCACCAGCATTCTTTGGCAGATAACACTAAAGACTGTGTAAAACTACAAATCCCAGGATTCCATAGATGGAGCTACAGCATTTAATCTAGATGCACCCCATCCGGAATGCAGTCTTTCTCTTTTCCAACTGCCTTCTACTTTGTTAAGCATAATTGTCTTTTCTAGTGAGTCATGTGGTCTTATGTGGCCAAAGTATAACATGTCAATAAGACTAAAGGGAAAACCCATCAACATAACCATAATCTAAGAAGATTATTGAAAGATTCTATGCTGGAGTCCAGGAGTAAATTGATCACACACCAGAACAGGGCTTCGTATTAATCATAGGTAATTGAAATGCAAAACCAGAAAAAAGAGCAGAATTAAAGATTTTAGGAAAATTTGGCCCAGGATCAAGAAATGAAGCAGGACACCAAATAACTGAATTTTGCAAGGCCAACAGTTCGTTCATTACAGAAATATTCTTCAAACAATCTAAGAAGCAAATGGACATCATCTGAAGGCCAATATAGAAGTCAAATAGACTATATCATTGCAAGCAGAAGATGGAAAAACAGGACCAGGAGCAAATTCTGGCACAGACCATGAACCACTAATAGCAAATGTTAGATTAGATCTAAAGAAAAGCATGAAACCAACAGTCATGCTGAAATGCAAATTGTGTCTCCCTTATCCAAAATGCTTAGGACTAGAAGTGTTTTGACTTCTGGAAATTTTGGAATATTTGCATATACATAATGAGATACCTTGGATATAGGACCCCAGTCTAAACATGAAATTTATTTGCATTTTGTATGCACCTTAAATATATAGCCTGAAGGTAATTTTAAACATATTTTTAAATAATTTTCTGCATGAAACAAAGTTTGTATCCAGTGAACTGTTAGAAAGCAAAGGTGTGACTATATCAGCCACCTATATGGACAGTTATGGATTTTTTTTAATATTTTGGAATTTGGAATTCTGGATAAGGGAGACTTGACCTGTACAATCTGAAGAACCTCCCTGTAGAATTTGAAGATAATGTGAAAAATAGATTTGCACTATTAAGCCTAATTGATTGAGAATCTGATGTTGTAAGGCAGATCAAGAAAGGAATAAGGATGTTGCCTGTGCTGGATGGGGTTACACACCCCTGAAATCTAAGGCGGGATACAAACTGCCGCTTTGCAGCGGTCCCCCGCCAGCGCCATTTGCTCCGTGCGGGAGCCGCAGTAGCCAAACCGTGAGGCTCCCGCGCGGAGCAAAAAAGAAGCTCCATTTCGGAGCTTCTTTCCGCGGCGTACTGATGTCGCGAGGCGCCACTGGCGCATTCGCAACGTCATAGGCGCCGCGACACGTCTGGACGCTATGCGTCCAGTACGTAAAGATGGAGGTGCCCATGTGGAAGGGGCGCCGCCATCTTGTACGTATTGTATACATACTAGGGTTAGGGGGGTGCGGAAGCACCGCCCCTTCCTAACCCTAGTACATATACAATACGTACTATATGGAGGTTTGTATCCCGCCTAAGGCTCACAGTGTGGATGTTCACCTGGACTCAACTCTGAGCCTTGTTGCACAGGTTCCAGCAATGGCCAGAAGTGTGCACAGTTAAAACTAGTGTGCCAGTTGCACTCATTCCTTGAGATGTCAGATCTGGCTCCAGTGATACATGCCTTTATTACATCCTGTTTCTACTACTGTAATGCACTCTATGTGGAGCTTTTAGAAACTTAAGCAGGTTCAAATGCCGCAGCTAGAATGCTGACCAGGGCCAATTATAGGGAGCATGTAACTCCCTTGTAGAAACTGGCTATTGGCTTGTTTCCAAGCACAATTCAAAGTACTGGTCATGACCTACAAAGCCCTTTACGGATTATGTTCAGACTATTTGAGAGACCACATCTCCCCATAAGAACCTGCTAGAACCCTAAGATCCTCAAGAGAACTCCCTTCCATGGGAAGATAAGCTGCCCCCCTCCCTGCTTGCTTTTCACCAGAAAACAAAAACATTTCTATTTAGGCAGGCTTTTTAATATGAGAGGGTGGTTTTATATGGAGTATTTTAGTTTTAACTTTTGTAACTGTTTTTGAATTTTTATTGCAAAATCTTTTTAAATGTTTTTATCTTGTGGGCCACCTTTGGTTCCTTTCTTGAAGAAAAGTGGCATAGAAATGAAATGAAAAGAATAGATTTATCTACACTACATGGTTATAGTGGTCTGGTCCAACTAACAGTGATGGTTCCTTTCTATGGAATCTTGTGATTTATAGTTTGGGGAAGGACTTAGGAGTTTTCTGTTAGAGAGCTCTAGAGCTGTGGTTCAGGGAGAGTCCATACAGAATTCTAAGTCCCTTCTCAAAATACAAACCCTGTGATTTCCTAGGATGGAGTTATGGCATTTAAAGTGGGATCAAAGAGTTATAATTATACAATGAAGGAGCACCTGAATTAGTTATCATACCCTTTATCATTTTTATGCAAAAGAAATGAATATTATTTATATGCAGCCATATTTTGACTGAATTCTGGCACTGTAGTCCAAAAAAATAAATAAAATAAATCCATGCTTTTTAGAATACACAACTGCTGAAATACACAGTGGAGTTTATCAGACAAGGGAAACTGGAAGTATAATCCAATGGCAATCCGAACGCAATCATGGGGTTTAACGTTATTGCGTGATAACCCACTACATGCAAATTCGGGCAATGGGAAGTCAGTCCGAACGCAATCATGTGGTTTCACGTTATTGTGTGATAGACTGCCACACGCAAATTAGGACAATGACATGCTATTTTTGGGCAGTGGGAAGCCAGTTCAAATGCAATGTGCATTCACATAACTGCGCTAAACTAGTGACTTTAAGTGAATGCGTTCTGGCCCCACTTTCTTTTCATTCGAATTTAAGAGAAATTCCTCCCATTTGATAAACTCCACAGTAGAGAGCTGACTTCATCCTTTCTAAGATTTTGGTTTTTCTTGAATTACACCTTAATTATATGTAACAGTGAAGCTATAAACATTGTTGGACTGAAACTGCCATCAGCTTTCACCACTGACTAAGCTGACTAGTGCTGATGCGAATGGTACAATAACATCTAGAGGGCCTCAAGATGCCCACCTGTAAGTAATATCTTGATTATGCTGGGCCAACTCAAATACACAATGTACTGTGGTAATAAACTGTATTTAAACTCAGTTTTTCAGTAAAGTATTTAAATAATAACATCAGATTGTGCAATAATAGAAGAATGCAAGTTTTTCATGCCCTGTGTAACGTAATTTAAATTTCAACAACTATTGGAAACTATATGCTATTGACATAACTATGGAAATGATGGATGAGTCAGTTCTGAAAACTAAGCCTACTCCAAACTGAGCCATAGCATTATCAGCCAGTTCTCATGCCACATATGACTATCGATAGGGGTCACATATCTTTCTTGAGCATTACTTCCCCTTTAGCAAAAGTCATGATGTTACCATTATAAAGGAGGAAGCAAGGCAATATCAAGCTTGTTGTAGTCATTACCACAGGAGAAATGAAAGTCTACAGAACGCACACAACATGACACAACCACTTTTTTGTGGGTCTCCAGCCCTTAACTCCTCAAGCCTACTAACCTCCCACAGATTAATTTTTAGGGTAGAAAACTGTTCGGAAAGCAGCAGTTTCCTTGTTATGAGCTTGTGGCCTCCAATCTGCTTCAAACACCTAAAAAGGTTTAAAAATTAGCTGAAAAACCAAGAAGGAAAAAAAAATAGTCCTGGTCATTTCTGGGAGCTTTTCTTAGCTGATTTCCAGGTGAAAATGTGGCAGTGTGGACCACTACAGGGACACATAGCTTACCATTTGCACCTTGATAAACAGCATAATGAGAACTTTAGTCTTATATAAATTGCAGATCAAATTTGCTACTGTTGAAACTAATGTTCACAGGAGTCCTTTACACTTACCGTGTCATTTACTCCATGCCTTAACAAGAGCTCATGCTTGTAGAGGTATTGCATATATTGTACCTTATATTTTGGTTTCTAACTATTGCTTACCTTGTTTATCTTCCCAGAAAATTCTCTGTCTGGCTTTGAACGGCTTAAGACAAACAGCCAATAGGTTTTTCTACCAGATTATATTTATCTAAACTGTGTTTTCTATGTTAATGTATTTTCTGTAAGAATATTATTAATTACCTTAAGTAAAATAAGACTCAATGTGTTATCATTTCCACTTCTTTCTTCTGACAGTTTTTTTTAATACACTGCAGTCATGTGAGCTACATTCTAATATCCTGAGTATGTTCTCATTCTGAGACACAGCATATCTTGAGCAGTGTCAGTTAGTTTCATTATGACCAATGCGGTGCAGTGAGTTTGAATGCGGGGAACCTACATTTAAATTCTTCCTCAGCTTTTATGCTCATTCAATAAGCTTGGATATGTACCTCATAGCATTTGCTACTCTCAGAGTGGTGATAAAATGCTGTTTTCATCTCACTGGGGGAAAGTTTGCATGCAGAATAAGTAAGCAAATGGATCTTGCAACTTCTTTGAGACTAACTGTGCAAAAGAAGTTGTAGCATGAGCTCTCGTAGACTTGGTCTATTTCCTCAGAAGCATGCAAAAGCTCATGCTACAACTTCTTTAGCACAATTAGTCTCAAAGGTGTAGCAAAATCCTTTGCATACTGATCACACAGCTATGTCTCTGAATTCTACTCCCATGCAGAATTAGGTTAGGGGTACAATGACATCCATGTACTTAAACAGTGAGCCTAAACAGTGTCCACCTATAAAGATCTTTTTATTTTTAGTTTCTGTCAGTAACTCCTTGTACTGCTTTGAATGCTCCCATTAAGAGCACCCTACTTCAGGAGCAGTCTTTCAGAAAGCACAAGGAGTTTCTATGGAAATAAGTGGGAATGCTAAACTCAAGTATTATTTTTCATATCTCTTACATTTGTCCCAATCTTCCTACAAAGACCTCCAGACGATTCACATAACATCATCCTTTCTGCCTACCATGTTATTCTCAATAAGCTTCTCACAGTATTTTCACAATATAGTAATCCTCTGAGAAAGGATAGGGCAGAGGACCAGGTTGACAACTGTCATTCAGAGGACATTTTCTTCATCCACCTTTAGATTGTGGAATGACCTGCCAGAAAAGATTCAACAGCTGAATATGCTGTCTGAATGAAAAATAGCATTAAAGACTAGTCTCTCCTGGTAGGCCTACCAAGATGATTTTAAAATGATGAATATTTAAATGTGGATTGTTTTAATATGTATGTATCTTATTTGTTCTTTTAAACTGATATGTGTTTTTAACTGGTGTTGTGTATTTGTTAGTCTGTTGTTCCTCATTTTGATTGATTTTTGATAGGAAGAGGCGAGTAAGAAATGGTGGTGATGATGGTGATGGTGATGATGATGATGATGATGATGATGATTCCATTAAATTGTGTTTGGGAGAGATTTATGTAAAGTACTCATCCTTCTAATTAGTAATTTGGGGTTATTTCCTATGGCATAATATGAGGGGTAGTGTTTGCATTCACAGCCTTGTTCCCTTTCTAACAACCTTCCCAAAGCAATGTCCACAGCTGCAATGGTAAGTGTGGTAGGAAACATGGAACAAGAGGAGAGAGGAGCAGGAAGAGGGAGCCTGCAGTGTGCTGTCTCGTGGTGTAGAGATGTGTAAGAAAGGGAGGCTGCCAGTGCAGAAAATGATGAGAAGAGAATGGATGCATGATAGCTCAGGTGAAATAAGAGAAAGGAGAGTGGAAGAAAGTCACATGAAGGACACATGACACATTAGAGGAAATCACATGAGATTACACACATTGGAGGAGGACAGTAACAAGGAGATAGATAAATTATAGAGGAATCAGTACAGATGAAGTAAATTACTAAAAATTGTTCAGTATTTTTTTATTAGAATGGGGTCATCATACGAAGGTATGGTTGATGAAGCTTATTATTTATTATTATTATTATTATTAAACTTTATTTCTATAGCGCTGTAATTATACACAGCGCTGTACAAAGTCGGTAAAATTAGGAGTAAATAAAAGCCTGCCCAAGGCGTACATTCTAAGATAATAACAATTAAAAGAGGAATAGAGAAAATTACCATATAGAAAGGAAAAAAACAGATTAAAAACATCAAATATCAAACAAGCTTAAAGAGTGAACTTGTGTGACTCTGGTTTATAATTTACAGATAATGCTCTTTTTATTTCCTACATCCTTCTTGTGTGTGTGTGTGTGTGTTTTAACTTTACTCGTTCCCTTTCCATTGGTGGGTGGGTGAGAAATGGGCTTTTCTTCTTTCCCCAGGCTCAAAACACGGACAAATGGGTGGAAATCATGGACACAATTTTTCACCTGCATTCTGTTAATGTTTACTTGCAAATGTAAATTGAAATGCCATGTTAGAATTGGCATAGTAAAAAGAAATGTCCCCTTTTTAATGTAAATATTTTCCTTTATTTATTGATTTTATACTAAATCGTACCATACAACTTATATAATAAACCATTACTAAATATTTCCATCTTTACAGTACAAACATTTCAACCCTGCTCCATCATCCCCCTCTGATGGTTATAACAAATATTTTAGTATCCAGTACCCATAATGTGGAAAAAATTACTAATAGTTTCTCTCACTTCAGTGTATCCCTTTCTTTTTAATGTAACATTAATGTATTATTATTAATGCATTATTTTTACTTAACTGTTCTTTAATGTATTGTTTTTATGCTGGTCTTTGAACATAATAAAGTATCATTCATTCATTCATTCAATGTTTCCCTTTTCACCTTTGACTTTCACAATCCAAAATCCCATTTATCCCATCAGATAATTTCCTTTTTTTAAATGTAAATATAATTATGTTTAAAAATGGAAAAACTAACATGGTGGCATTTTCTCACTAATTTTCTTATCTCTGGGTTAGGCTGATAGACTTTGACTGGGCCAAAGTCACATAGTAAGCTTCATAGTTGAATTCAACTTGGTTTTCTTCACAGTTTCAGTCCAACACTACAGCATATTTTAAAATATTTTAAAGCCTTTTCAGTAACTGCTGAACAGAAGTAAGAAATGGATAAGGAAAAGGGGAACTACTAATTCTTTCACGTGTGTTTACTACCTTCTCTTGTGATTAAATGCATATATTTGTATTTTATTATTTATTATTTAAGGACCCCCATATGTCCTTAAAACTAATGCTTGCAAATGTGTTCAAAACAGGATTGGGATTATGTTTTCAATGCAGAATTTAGAAATCATAATTTTCAACAAGACAAATTTACTCTTTGGCTAGACAAAGGAGTTTATCACATGAGGCTAGTAAAGTGCAATCACAGTAGGTTAATAGCATCTTTAGCAGGAACCTATTGCATGATTTCTTGTCTCAGCTGTTGCTGCTTTGCATTTTAATCATTGATGGAGTGCACCTTTTCACTGATTTGCTCCCCCCATGGTCATTTAAAAGGTGCACTCCACCAACAATTGATAGGCTGTGTGATAAGTACATGCCAAATTGTTAATGTGTATTTAAGGTGAACATGTTCAGATGTGGCAAAGGTTGCTAAAGTTTAAATTGGCTACAATTGAAGGCCAGAAGCCTGGGCCGCAGACAGGATGTTCAAGGTCAATGGAACAAGACAAAATGTAAACAAGATATGTTTTCTGTCTGTACTGGGTTTGGTTTCTATGTTGCATGGCAACTTGTAAGAACAAAGGCTGGACTAAGTAGTTACATCATGGGAATGTTGTACATATGAGAACAAACACTGTTCTAGTGGATTCTCGGAGAATGGAGTCTGAGAGAGTAAGACATGTTGTACAGTAATTGTTACTAGCTCGTGTATATAGCAACAAGACAATAAAAGCCCTCTTAAGGAGTGAATACTGCTGGAGTCTGTTTCTTTAATTAAACAGCTGTTTCACTAGGCATTGTTCCAGCTAGCTGCAAAGCCCATTTTGAAGTTTTGCTTTGATCCTGAGTTGCAGAGGAGCCTGCATCTGCATCTAGTTGGTACCAGACCGGGACCATGGGCAAGATACATCACCCAAAACAATTCAACAAAATATACTTTTATCCTATTGTAATTGCACTTTATTAGCCTTATGTGATATTAGGGTTGCCATCATTGTCAACTAAAACCTGGGACAAAATGTAGGACAAAATCTAGACCAAACTGTAGGACAACTGCAGGACAAAACTCAGCCCAAAATGTAGGACATTTAAGGTCCTCCATTTTTCTTAAATGTCGTACATTTTGGGCTGAATTTTGTCCTGCAGTTGCCCTACAGTTTGGTCTAGATTTTGTCCCAGGTTTTAGTGGACAATTATGGCAACCCTATGCTTGATTATATCACCAGTACCCACCCCTGAGACACTAACAAGAGGCATCCCTATGTTTCAGATACTGATTCTGGGATACTCCTGACCTAGAAACACATTGTCTTCTTCTCAGTATCTAGTCTTAAATCTCTACCTGTTTCCTCTGGTTGGAATGCAACTCCCATCACCCCATATCTCAGGTTTTAATGTATGTATGTGTCAAGCAGACTTAGGAAGAGGAGATGAATCTGGGAATAGGTCTTTTAGGCCCAGAACAGATGGGCTGAATGCACCGTGCTGACGCTGATTCTAGGGTTAGGGACTGCACACCAGCCCCACAGTCTCTAATCCTTGCATGGCGCGGCAGCGTACTAATGGCAGCCTCCCATCCACATGGAGGCTGCCATCTTACATAACAGACGCATAGCATCCAAATGTCCTGGCGCATCCGTAACGTCATGAGTGTGCCATTGGCGCACTCGCGACGTAACCAGGCGCCAGGAAAAAAAACCCAGAAATTGGTTATTTTAACTTCAGAAGGATGTCACATGGTCTAATGGCTGCGGCGTCCCTCCGGACTTAAAATGGGCACCTGCAAACCGCTGTTTTCAGGCAGTCTGTACCGTGCCTTAGTTAAGAATCCTATTTTAGTTTCCAGCCAGAGAAATATTTGCTGTGTGTGCATGTGTATGTGCTTGAATGGCATGCTGTGAGGAACTGTGATTGATGCTTGATCTATAATGCTTAATGACACCACCAGGATCTACCACCTGTGAAATCACCATGGGAGCTGTCCCTAGAGCTCAGGGTTTGGGAGGATTCTGACCTGGCAATCCTAATGATGACAAGATAACTACTTTGCTGTCGATTGTTAGGCCTGCAATCCACAAACTAATAATGTTGGCATAGTGTATTGAAATCAATCAACATGCCAATCCTATAGGTATTTTGGACATACAGGCTTTCTACAAAATAGCCTGAACTCACTGAAATGCCAAAATAATGTCATATTTTAATAGACTGGCAAGGATGTTCATTTTACTTGTTCAGAATTGCAAATATTTTCTGTGCCACATGATCTAGGAACCCATGTTCTCACACCATCTCACTCCCACACAACTATACTAAGGCCCAAAGCACACGGCTTCTGGCTGCTTCGGGGTTATGGCATTCAGATGAGGCATGCACCCAGATCAGCTCAAAGTCACCAGCAAAAGAAGTGTAGAAAACGTGATCCTTGTTGGTGGCTCATTTGGAAACATGGCAGTGTCCTGCTTTCAGAGCAGGCCATCCAGTCGCTTTGGTCCTGGGCTGATTGGGGCTGGAGTGGCCAGAGGCCAGAGGCCGCTCCAAGCCACTGGTCTGGTTTGGCCCTATGTCTCTCTGTGAAGACACATTGGTACACACCTCACAGGCACACAGGCACATAATTTTTCTCATTTGTAACTTTGTCATAACACACTACACAACTGTTTCCTCTTAGGGGTGGGGATGCCATCTCAACAGAACTTGATGTTTTCCTAAGGAAAGAAACAAGACTAATACATAAGGGAATTAGTTCTAATGAAAGCAGATTAAATAAAAACCCAGAAAATCCTATTTGATGATATGGCATTTATGAATCTGAAAGCAAATTTGATACTTGAACTCTCATTTGTTTTCTGTTTGGTTGTTTGTTTTTGTTTTTTATTTGAATGAAAAGCAGAGAAACGAGTTTTGTGCTGTGTCTTTTTAATATGTGTCTTTTGTGTGAGCTGTGTGCTGTATCTTTTGAATATGAGAAACAGCATTACACAGAAATGTATTTAAGTTACTTGTCAGAATCTCCTAAAACACAGCACATGTTACTTCAAGAAATCATAAAAACTATTCCCTTTAAACTGAAAAGCTAGTATAGACTACAAGCACTGAAAACTTCTCAGCTGGACTCTTAAAGAGGTGGTACTGAAGAGTGTCCAGAAATATGTATGATTGTATGATGGGAGACAGTCAACTTTTTTAAATGCTAGTAATTTATAAGAGGAATAATTACTTGCAACATATAAGTTTATCTGATAGAAAAAGATTAATGTGGTGAAGTCCATAAGGGCAGTTTAGAATAAAATCTCATTTTATACTTATTCCATATTCTCAAATGAGATCTTCCATAATTATTGTTAAAATGCTTCTCATTCGTAACACAAATACCCATGCCAGCCAAATATCAGATCAAAACCTTCTAGTTGTAGTAGTCTTTTTTCCCCAGTGTTATTCAATCTTCAACCAAACTAACCAACAAGCAGCATAACATAAGATCTGGTAGGCCCAATCCACCTACCAGTCTAGCAGCAACTTAAACTTTATTCTCAGTTTCTTGTGCTGCTAGATGAAGGCTAATAAGTCTTTCTGCCATTGTTGAATGGAATATCATTAGTCAAAATTGGTATATAAAAAGCATATTTAGTAACACATTCATTTTTATCACCAAAATTCTACCCAGGAGCAACAATCTCAATTTTGATCATTTTTGCAAGTCTTGCTTAATTTTATTTCATACATTTAATATAATAATAATAATAATAATAATAATGAACTTCTTTACAGTAAGAGCTGTTCAACAGTGGAATGGACAGCTTTGGAAGGTGGTGGATTTTCCATCTTTGGAGGTCTTTAAACTGAGATTGGACAGGCATCTTTAGGAGTACTTTAATTGTACATTCCTCATGGTAGGGGGTTATATCAGATAGCCCTTGTGGTCCCTTGCAACTCTATGATACTATAGTTCTATAAAACTCTTAGTGTTATTTCCCCACACAGGTGTGAAGAAAATGGAGTTTAGGTCTTTTATGACATTCTGTACTTAACCACATTGGAGATAAATGCTCCTTGACCAGGTACCCCTATGGATTTGTTTTGGAGAAGGGTCAATAGTGATTTTGCTTGTGTTTTGCTTGCGCTTCACCATACCAGAAAGAAACCTTGCTGTTTTTCTCTCAGTGGTCTTTTTTGCAGGACTATCTTGCAATCTGAAAACTATAAATTAGTGTCTTTTTTCTTATGTGGGATCCATTCTACTTAGTCTGCTGAACAGGTCACTTAGGTCTTGCCTTTAAACCACAACTTCCTTTTTTTCATGTGCATGCTTGGTAGACAAGTTTTTCAGGTTTTTGTGTTGTTTCAAAACCCTACAAAATCTGTTTAATTGTAGATGACGAGAAGTGTGTGTGTACACCTTAGGAAGCAGACCATCTTTCAAATCACTTCCAGTTACTTGAAAGACTATTTTTTGCAGTGTAAAATAGCAATACAAGATGTCTTTCTTC
This sequence comes from Sceloporus undulatus, assembly GCF_019175285.1. Classification (NCBI taxonomy): domain Eukaryota; kingdom Metazoa; phylum Chordata; class Lepidosauria; order Squamata; family Phrynosomatidae; genus Sceloporus; species Sceloporus undulatus. Next base: position 167,219,496 of record NC_056525.1, read on the forward strand.
AGTCCTACAGATACTGTCCAGGGAGTAAACTTGAGCAAACAAAGTCAGACCTGCTTTAATGTGAACATTCATAGGACTAGACTGTCAGGACTGTTATACTTTAAAATATTCAGTTTGAAACAAATAGAAACACTACTTTAAAAGGTAGAGGCAGTTGGCAATATGTGGATCTGACTGTATAGAAAAATAACCCAAAGTGTTGAGCATACTAAGCTTTTTAAAAAATTGTTTTTGAATTTTTGATCCAGTAATACAAGGTAGCTTTACAATACACCCTGATCAGAGATAATGTTTGAAATACAGCACTGTTCAATAAAAGGCTTAGGGAGTCCACTTTCATGAAGCTGAGGAGCAATAAAGGCCAACAAGTGCTTTGGCACATCTGCAGGGAACATAGAAAACATTTAAGAAGAGATAAAATGATTGTTGAAGGTAATGAATAATGATGATTAGAAAGAAACAGAATTCCTTTTTTCATATGGGACATGATGAGGTATAATGCTTAGAATTAATTGCTAATGGTTGCCCCAGGTCACCCATTTAACTCACTAAAATGTCCTGATCTACAGTTGCTCGGGGGCATTGGGAGAACTACAAGGTGTGTCTAGAGCCTGTTGCCCAGTGGTGATCAGCTAGAGGTCCTCTAATAAGGTTTCTATAGAGTGAATATAACAGAGGTTTGGATATTTGCTGCTGTTCTTGTTTTATTCTTGTTTTGGTGTGGCTTTAAATATTCAAACAACATTTCTGTTGTCCTGGACTATTTTCTAGCAATTCCCAATACCAGCTCCAATATTTTATTCTCACTTTCAAGTGGGTTGCTTTTTAATTCTGAAACATATCAGAACAATATGTTGCTTTCTCATCTCCTCCTTTCATCCTTTTACCCTTTTTTAGCGTTATAGGGCTGTAGGGCATCAATGAAATGGCACTTTTACACTATAACACTGGAATTCTAAATTTTTAAAAATATGTCTTCATACTACAGAACCACCTCAGAAAACCATGCCCCAACAATCATCTCCAACTATACAATTGCTGTGTTTGAGAAGATCAATGCACTACTCAGTTTCATGAGGCGAATGATGCCTTCTGTCATCAACTGATCACCACTTCTCCACCCAGGCACATAACTGTGTGTGAAGAAACTACAAGTATTTTACAAGCTGTGTTTCTCTTCCTTCTGGACTTCAGCAGAGAAAAGGTTGCAACAATTCCCCCACCCCGACCACCTCTCTTTTCCAGTCTTGCATTCTTCTGTTTTTCAAGGACACCATTGATTCCAATTGAAACTTGTGTATATGGTCTTTCCAAGCACAGCAGGAGCATCATTGGAACCTACTATTTGAATATGAAAGCACTAAAGCACTAAGAGAGTTTTACATTTAAAAAAAATCAAAAGGACAAATGAGGGAGGAAGATGGGAAATAAGGCAGAGAACAGAAACATCTTGAAAAAAGAGTTGAGGTTTGTTGTTGTGTTTCTTCAAGTCATTTCTGACTTATGGCGGCCATACAGCAAACTTATGGTCTTCCTAGAATTTGTTTGGGGTGGGATGGGGAGGTTGACAGTGCCTTCCTCTGAGGCTGCCAGAGTGTGACTTGCCACAAGTCACCCTGTGTGTTTCCATGGCTGAGCAGGGAATCCCAGTGCTATAAAAACCTTTACAGTGCGCCCTTGCCTTATGCAGGGGATCCATTCTGGACCCCTCCACATAAGGCAAATAGTGCATATGTTCGAGCCCCATTGAAAATAATGGGGCTCGTGCGTGACGCGCAGTGCGGGGTGCGTGCCATGGGCGCACGCACCATTGCAACTCCATCGCATTGCTTTCAGCATAAGCTGTAAGCTGTGTAAAAGGCACCTGCATATGACGTGGACGCACTGTATTTTTTAATTTATGGAAATAAAAAGACACTGGCAGCAATACATAGAAGAGTTATATAAAAGAGATGAGGGAATGGATGATATTTGGAATATGAAGATCAACCCCAAATACTAAGAAGTGAAGTGGAATCTGCAATAAAGGAAATAGGAAGAAATAAATCACCGGGAACAGATGATATCCTAATTCAACTACTACAGGACCTACAGACAGATGCAGCTTTAGTGCTAACTGAAATATGCCAACAAATATAGAAACAAAGAGGTGGCCAATAGACTGGAAACACTTGATATACATACCAATCCACAAGAAAGGAGATACAAAAGATTGCAGCAATAGCACTAATCTCACATGCAAGCAAAATAACATTCAAAATTCTGCAGCATAGACTCCAGTCATACATGGAGAGAGAAATTCTAGAGGTGCAAGCAGGATTCAGAAAAGGACGGGGCACTAGGGACCACATTGAAAACATGTGATGGCTAATGGAGCACACCAAATAATTCCAAAAAACAATCAGCATGTTTTTCATAGACTACAGCAAAGCATTTGATTGTATAGATCACGAAAAACTATGGAATTAACTCAAAGCCATGGGCATGCCACAACATTTGATAGTCCTGGTGAGGAATCTGTACCAAGGACAAGAGGCCATAGCCAGAACAGAATTTGGGGAAACAGAGTGGTTCCCAATAGGCAAAGGGGTCAGGCAAGCCTGCATCCTATCACCCGACTTGTTTAATTTATATGCTGAAAACATTATAAAAAAAGCAGAATTAGAATCAGAAAAAGGAGGACTGAAGATAGGAGGAAGCAACATTACCAACTTAAGATATGCGGACGACACCATAATATTAGCAGACGACATTCAGAAATAGGAAATTAATAAGGAAGGTCAAAGATATATGTGCCAAGGCAGGTCTGAATAACAAAATAACGGCCACAGAAGAAATACACAACTTCAATCTAGACAACGAGGAAATTGAAACAGTTAAAAATTCCCATATCTAGGATCAAACACTGACCAGAAGAGAGACTACAGTCAAGAAATAGGAAAAAACTAGGAATGGGAAGGGCAGCTATGAAACAAATGGAAAAGATACTGAAGAGTGAAAACATACAACTGAGCACTGAAGTCAGAATCGTTCAGACCATTGTATTCCCAATTACCATGTACAGATGCAAGAGCTGGACAGTGAAGGAAGGAGACAGAAAGAAAATCAACTCATTTGAAATATGGTGCTGGAGACAAGTACTTAGGATACCATGGTCAGCCAAGAAGACAAACAAATGGGTTCTTGAACAGATCAGACCAGGGCGCTCCTTGGAAGCAAAGATGATCCAGTTGAGACTATCATACTTTTGCTACATAATGAGAAGGCAAGGATCACTAGAAAAAACAATAATCCTAGGAAAGGTAGAGGGTAGAAGAAAGAGAGGAAGACCACAAACCAGATGGATAGACTCAATCAGGGGCAGAGACGTAGCCAGGATTTTGGGAAGGGGGGTCCAGACTAAGTGCCACCATTATAATGGGGCTTGGGTGAGGCGGCACGGCAGCACACACCATTCATTTTATCTAATGGAGGGGGGTCTGGACCCCAAGCCCCCCCCCCGGCTACATCCCTGTCAGGGGGGTTATTATTATTATTAACCTTTATTTATGAAGCGCTGTAAATTTACACAGCGCTGTACATACAATCTTTTAGTTAGACGATTCCCTGCCCTCGGGCTTACAATCTAAAAAGACAAGACACAGAAGGAGAAGGGGGTGGTGGAGGGAAAGGGTAAGAGGTCCAGCAGTTCCTCTCTACCTCCAAGGCCTGGACCAAGGGAGATGGACTGGAGGGAGGGCGAGGCTTCATAATGGATGGTTAATCATTTTCCAGGGAAAATACATACTCTCAAGTAGGATAATGCATATACAGTACATAGCAACACAGGAAATAGTTCAATAAACAGGCACCACAAGAACATCAAATAGTAAGCAACAATTATGCAATGCCTGGGAAGGCTTCTCTGAACAGGATGGTTTTCAACTCCGTTTTGAAGCTGGTTAAAGAAGTGATGGCTCTTGCTCGTGGGGGAAGAAGGTTCCAGGAGTGAGGGGCAGCGAGTGAAAAGGGGCGAATCCGGGATGGGGCAGAGGAAATCCTGGGCTGAGACAGCAGACCTTGACTACCAGAACGGAGGGCCCGAGTGGAAAGGTGAGGAAAAAGAAGGTCTGATAAGTAGGGAGGGGCCAGTCCATGGAGGGCTTTAAACGTGGACAGCAGGAGCTTATACTGAATGCGGAAAGGGAGGGGGAGCCAGTGAAGGGATGCCAACACAGGAGAGATGTGGTCAGAGCGGTGGGTGGAAGTGATAATGCGTGCAGCTGAATGCTGAACAGAGATTAAAGGACGGAGGTGAGAAAGAGGAAGCCCAGCCAGGAGGACATTACAGTAATCAAGTCGTGAGACCACTAGGGCATGGACCAGGATCTTGGCAGTAGAGGCGGAGAGATATGGTCGGATTTTGGCAATATTGTACAAAAAGAGTCTGCAAGCCTTGGCTGTGGTCTGGATCTGAGGGATACACGACAGAGAAGAGTCAAAGATAAAACCAAGACTGCGGGCTTGCTGGACTGGTTGAATAGAAATGTTGTCCACAGAAACAGAAAAGGAGTGTTGAAGGGTGGGCTTAGGAGGAAAGACAAGAAGCTCCGTCTTGGACATGTTGAGCTTCAAACGCCGATGGCACATCCACTGCGAGACAGCTGTGAGGCAGGACGAAACTTGCTGTTCAAGCCTTGGAGAAAGGTCAGGGGCGGAAAGATACAGCTGGGTGTCATCGGCATACAGATGGTATGAAAAACCAAAAGAGCTGATGAGTTTTCCTAAGGACAGTGTGTAGAGAGAAAACAGAAGGGGACCCAGAACAGAGCCCTGGGGAACTCCAACAGATAAGGGAACAGGAGATGAAGTCTGACCTCCTGCAACCACTGCAAAAGATCTGCCAGACAAGTAAGATCTAAACCAGTTGAGAACAGAGTCTGAGAACCCAAGGTCAGAGAGTATATCAACTAGAAGACAGTGATCAACGGTGTCAAAGGCAGCAGACAGATCAAGAAGAATGAGAACAGAGTAAAGGCCATTAGCCTTGGCCTGTAAAAGGTCATTCGAGATCTTGGTGAGAGCTGTCTCTGTAGAATGCCTTGGGCGGAAGCCAGACTGAAAGGGATCGAGAATGGAATTGGCTTCAAGAAACTCAAGACAGCGCGAATAGACAACCCGTTCCAAAACCTTAGAAAGAAAGGGAAGAAGAGAAATCGGACGATAGCTAGACAAGGAGGAGGGGTCAAGAGAAGGTTTTTTCAGAATTGGGGAAATGAGAGCATGTTTGAAGTCCGAGGGGAAGGAGCCTGTAGAGAGAGAGAGATTGAAGATATGGAGAAGCGAGGGCAGAAAGGAGGGAGCTATAGAGATTAGAAGAGGAGTAGGAATTGGATCAAGAGGACAGGTTGCAGGTTTGGAAGAGTTCAGAAGTGTAGAGAGTTCATCTAAAGAGGCAGGAGGAAACACAGAAAATTTGTCAGGGTTATGAGCAAGGGCTTGCAGGATCTGGGCAAGGCAGTGGAGGATAGAGATTCTTGGAGATGTCTCATCCACAGGATCGCCATGAGTCGGAACCAACTCAAGAACAGCCAGCAGCAACAATCCCAGTGTTTTTGGGTGCACGTGCACTATCTGATGAGCATAGGCAGGAATATAAAATATTTTGGAATGATGTGGAAAAGGAAGGGAAATAGCCCCAAATACCTCATGCTTACCAAAATGTAATTTAGATTTTTTAATTTTAATTTTTTTAGAAAATTGAAAAATACAGTAGCAAATTTACCCCATCTGGAAGACCCCACTGTGAAGTTCTAAAATGTAAATTTAAAACAGCAGTGCACTTCAGTGCAAATAATGTGGCAAATATCTGAACCTTGGCAGAAAACAATGGTCATTGCTACATAATTATCAAGGAAGGAAAATGGCCATGCTGCCTATGGCAGCCCATTAAGTTATTATCTTATTTCATTTTGTTGTTAGGATAGCTTCACCAGAACTCTCATCATTTCCTAAAGAATACATAATTGTCTTGCTAGATGGAAAATATTCCTGGATCTTAGATCTTGTTTTTGCAAATGGAGGTTTAAAAAATAAGGCTGTTGTAAGTCAATTTATGATAGTTTACTTTGAATAAACACATGTAGGACTACATTATTAATCGTGTATCTACTTACCTGGAAATAAGGACCAAAGAATTCAATAGGATTTACTTTTGAATAGACATAGACAGGATTGTGCAGTAAAATCTTTTCTGAGAGCTGAAGGCAAAATAAAGCAGAAAGGTCCCCATTCTGCAAGCACTTAATGGTTAACACAACTGAGCTAAATACTGTAATACATTGAAGTTAATGGTGTGTAATGATGAAAAATGATACAACTATCCACTATAGTACAGACTCAGAGAACAGCAGTTGCAAAAATCCCAACTACTCATAATCTTTATGGATTGTCCATATTTTGGAAGTCTAGCTCACAAAAAATAGAAACATGTACCCCAGAATCGGAGAGGAGGGGCTCATAACAATGACTGAACTATAACATATGGATAAAATAGATTCCAGTCACAGGAATAGAATGACTGTCCTGCTCTCATTGATCCTTTGAAACACATACACCAATTAACTGTTTCACTGAACCAAAGGTAGGCTTACCTCCTGGAGTAAGAGAGAGGCAAGGGAGCTTGCCGTAAATCATGTTTATTCTGTGTGCAAGAGAAAGATCTGGAAAGGAAACATCTACAGCATTGTAACTCAGAGTCATCCTTGAGTGAGTAACATCCACAAAGTATCTTTCTGTTTTTAAAAAATTACATTTTACATGTGCTCTCAAGCTAGTTTCTCTCATCACTTTAGGACTTTGGGATATTGATGGCTCATATCTGAGTCATAGAATCATACAGTCTGAATAGATTTTAAGAGTTATTTAGTCTATCCTCTGCCTGAGAATCACTGCTGAGAAATGGTCATCCAATCTTAGCTTAGAAATCTCCAATGAGGCAGAGTCTACCATCCTCCAAGGCAGCTCTCCAAGGGACCTTGTTGTGCACAATAGTGGCAGAAGGACTGCACTGTACTTTAATATATTATGCATAAGCCCTTAGTCTCACTAAAAATTAAAATTAATATTTGGTTCTGTTGTCATAGTGAGGCAATCAACGAAGAAGCAATTTTTTACTGAGACATGTTTCTAACAGTAAAATCCTAAATGCAGAATTATTATGTATCTGTGTCATGTCTTACTTGCCTTCTTTTAAGGCATATTACAAACATTGTAATATGTCTTCATAGGTGAGATGCTCCAGTCCTTTAGTCATTTTGGTCATCCTTTTCTGCACCTTTTCCATCTCTTCAATATCCCTTTCAAGTGCAGTGACCACAACTGTACACAGTATTACAGATGTGGTTGCACCATGGATTTGTATAAAGGTAATATGGGAGAGTCAGCATGATACAGTGGCTTGAGTATTGCACTTGGGCTCTGGGAACTCAGGCTTTAAATCCCTGCTCAGCCACAGAAACACACTGGGTCAACCTGGGTAAGTCACAGTCTCTCAGCCAGAGAAGAAGGCAAAGGCAACCCCCCTCTGAACAAATCCTGCCAAGAAAATCCAGTTACATTTGCCTTAGGGTTGCCATAAAATGATTTGAAGGTACACAACAACAACTCCATGATTTTGGATGTTTTATTTTTTATTTCTTTTCTAAATATGCCCAATTTGGATTTTGCCTGAAACAACAACAACAACAACAACAACACATTGAAACCAGCAGGAGAACAGAGTTCAAATCTCTGCTCAGCCATGGAAACCACTGGGATAGCTCAGGCAAGTCACAATACTCTCAGCCTTAGAGGAAGGCAATCTCTTCTGAATAAATATTACCATGAAAACCCTAGGATGGGGGTCACCATAAGTCAGAATCTATTGCAAGGCACATAACAACAAAGACACACACTAGGTTGACATTTTCACAGATATAACAACCATAACCCCCAGACCCCTTTGGTCAATTGCTGCCAGATCACATCTCATCAGTATATATATGAAACTGGAATTTTCTTTTTTGCCACAATATGCATCACTTGATTTGTTTAATTGTTCATATTTAGCATTTATTTACATTTGCACTGGTTTTAATTACTATTTTAAAACCCAGTATACAAAAGGATCTTGTAGCACCTTTGAGACTATGGGGCAAAGCAGATGGGCAGGAAGGAGCAGCCAGATACCACTCCCAGCCTAATCACCCTGGGGCACGGTGATCACATGCCCCAAGGGCACCTTCTGCCATGGTCCCAAAAGGAGTGGAAAAGATCCACTCCTTCTGGGGCCAGTTTTGGGCCACCTTAGGTAGCCACTGGGCCTCTGGGCTCTGAGGGTATGCCTTGTGTAAACGCCATTCCCCCAGAGCAGCCGGAAGCTGCCCCCATCTGCCTGTCTCTTTCAGGCCTAACTTTGTGAAAGAAGTTGTAGCACAAGCTTTCGTATACTTAGTCTACTTCTTCAAATGCATAGTATAAACTATGCATTCCGTGCATGTATGGGTTCACTTCATACATATGAGGAAGCAGACCAAGTCTATAAAAGCTTAATGCTACAACTTCTTTCGCACAGTTAGTCTCAAATCCCTTTGTATGCTGATATTTTCCAGACTAATAGCCAAAACAGATGGCCCTTAAGGGGTGGCATGAGTACTGGATTGGGGCTCCGCCAACCACAGCCCCAATCCAGCTAGTCTCTGCCCCAAATAGGAGCTGAAAAAGTCAGCTCTTATATGGAGCAGAAAAAAACCTCCCTTTCCACATGGTGGTGACTTTTCAGCACTTTTGCGTGCAGCGCATGTAAACGCCACACCACCGAAACATCATGAAGCCAGCGTATGTGCGATCAGCCATGCGGTTTCCTGGTGGCATGAGAGTGTGTGGGGTCTAAATGCTGTGCTCAGATGCCACTCCCAAGCTGGCACAAAGGGGGTAGTATGCTTCAGCTATAACATGACTCTGTCTCTGAATTTTGAAATCTATTATCTTAAATTATTATAATTTAAAGCCTGAGATCCTTTTGAAACTATAATGTCTTTCTTTTCTCACTATCCTACATAATTTATTTTATCCCCAAATTTGACCACTTTACTGAATAACCCTAACTCCAGATTTTCCATCCAGATACCTCTTGCTTAGTAGATACAGTGGGCCCTTGGTATCCACTAGGATTTGGTTCCAGGATCCCCTGTGGATACCAAAATCGGTGGATGTTCAAATCCAGTTAAATACAAGGATGTAGTGAATTGTATCCCTTATATACAATGGAAAAAATCAAGGTTTGCTTTTGGCATTTATATTATTTTAAAATAATTTCAAGCCATGGATGCTTGAATCTGTGGATAAAGAATCCATGGATTTCGAGGGCTGGCTGTACATATTTTCTTTTTCTTTTGAAAGTATCTTCATGGTATCTGACACAGATTTTGCTTTTGAAATAGTGGAGTGGACTAATGGGTGTGTTAGTAAACTTTGCAGGTACCTTTACATTCACTTAATGGATTCTTAACATACTTTTCCCTTTGCTTGATAGATTAATTGTATGTATACATTTTTTTATTTACTCAGTTTTGTAATATTTCATTTATTAATTTGCCTTGGCTTTCATGGTAGTCACATAATTATTCGATTCTTATGGTGATGATGCTGAGAAGGCTTTCAGCGCAATGTATTCTGTGTTTGTTTTGTAAAAACACACCTGTAAGTAGGCAGGACTAATAATGTTTTGCCAATGTTGAGCCTCCATCAACTTAAAATTAGTTTCAGGATCCCTGAATAGAAGATGTTTTATAGATGGAGTTCCCATATATTTTGTCCCAGGAAATAAAATCTCAGTTCCTGACAAGATATTCCTTAAGAATGACAATTCATAGACAAATGTACATCAACCTCAGGTAAGGAAATTTCTACAGATCAAGAAAAGAGACAGTTTGGTAGAACTGCCTTCCTCAAATCATAGTACATAAGTGAGGAATAAGTGGTCCTCCAGGTGTTGTTGGACTGCAGCTCCCATTTTTTGTTAACTGCCCTCAAGTTGAGCCCAATTCATGGTGACCCTGTGGACGAGACATCTCCAAGACCCACTGTTCTCCACTGCTTTGTTCAAGTCCTACAGATTCATGCTCATGAGTCTGTCCATCTACCATGTGGCCTTCCTCTTTTCTTATTTCCCTCTATCTTTCCTAGCATTATTGTCTTTTCTAAATGAGTCGTGCCTTCTCATGATATGGCCAACAAAGGACAGCCTGAATTTGGTCATCTTGGCTTCCAGGGATGGTTCAGGTTTGTTCTGTTCAAGGACTCATTTGTTTGTCTCTTTGGCTGTCCATGGTATCATCAGCACTCTTCTCCAGCACCACATCTCAAATGCATTGATTTTCTTCTTATCTGCTTTCTTCATTGTCCAGCTCTCACAACCATGCATGGTTATGGGGAATACAATGGCCTATACGATTCTAACTTCAGTGCTTAGTTGTATATCTTTACTCCTTAGGATCTTTTCTAGTTCTTTCATAGCTGCCCTCCCCATTCTTAGTCGTCTTCTGGTTTCTCCCATTAGTTCTATCCAAAACAACTGATGCAGAGGGATGATGGGAGTTTAAGGCCATATGTTCTCCATCTTTGCTGAAAGAAAAAGTAAACCTTTCTTTTCTAGAAGTCCATCTACAGCAGATTGAATAAAAGAGGCAGATGCCATAAATTCTTTGATGCCTTCCTTGTGCTGCCTTGTTAATGGTGCAATTGGCTATGCTGGCCATAAACCATCAGGTTAAATGGTGAAGATATGATTTAGAATGTGTACATCATCTTTCTTTGCAACTTGGTTTCGAAAGCAGCACACAACATAAGCAAATCAGTCTATGATATCACAGTACATGGTAACTATAAACACAATATAACAATATGAGGACAATAAAAGAAGCAATAGCAATATAAGGAGAAAAACAGTATGTGTATGTATATGTGTGTGTGTGTGTGTATACACACATACTGTTTTTCTCCTTATATTTCTATTGCTTCTTTCATACACACACACACACACACACACACAGAGTCCTCCCTCCATTTTTGAGAACTTCAAGTCCGTTGTCTCAGTCCTTTGTGGACCAGCAAATGGGAAGGGTTAAAATGGTGTGCGCACCCATAGAGCACACGCAGATCTGCACACAGGAGTGCGCGGCCATTCAAACCAATGGGTCTTGAATATGTCCGAATTTCCATTTTCACATGGGGGAGGGTCCAAAATGGATCCCCCACAAAAATAGAGGGACTTATTATTATTATTATTATTATTATTATTATTATTATTATTATTATTATAGTTTATTTTTATAGAGCTGTAAATGTGCACAGCGCAGTACATACAAATGATCAAATCAATAAAAATGAAACCTGCCAATGACATACAATCTACAAAATACGTATAAACAATTGGTAATAATATAATATAGAATTGGTTAAAATAAGCCGGCAACAATTAAAAACATCAACATCAACTATCCAATCAAAAAACAGATAGATAATCACATAGGGCCCTTACAGACAGGCCAAAATAAAGCTGCTTCGGGTCACTTTGGAGGTATGCTGTTTAAATGACACATGCATCTTAAGAGTCCAGAAGCTGAGCCAACGCTGTGGCTTTGGCGCAGCTTCCAGCTTCTTAGGATGCATGCATCATTTAAATAGCATACCTCCAAAGTGACTCGAAGCAGCTTTATTTTGGCCTGTCTGTATAGGCCCACAGTTCCTGGGAACGCTTCCCTGAACAGGATAGTCTTCAACTCAGATTTAAAAGTGGTCAAAGAAGTGATGAGCCATGTTCATGGGGGAAGGAGGTTCCAGGAGTGAGGGGCAGCAAGTAAGAAGGGACAAATCCAGGACGGGGCAGTGGAGATCCTAGGCTGGGACAGCAGACCTTGACTACTAGAACAGAGGGTATGGGTGGGAATGTATAGAGAAAGAAGTTCAGATAAATAAAGAGGGGCCAGCCCATGCAGGGCTTTAAAGGTCAACAACAGAAGCTTATACTGAATACAGAAGGGTAAGGGGAGCCAGTGAAGGGATGATAATAAAGGAGAAACATGGTCAAAGCGGCGAGTGGATGTAATGTGTGCTGCTGAATGCTGAACAGAAATTAAGGGACGAAGATGAGAGAGCGAGAAAGCCCTGCCAGAAGGAGGTTGCAGTAATCTAGTCGGGAGACTACGAGAGCGTGGACCAGATTCTTGGCAGTAGAAGTCGAGAGAAATGGACGGATTTTGGCAATGTTGTAGAGAAAGAATCTACAGGCTTTGGCTGTGGCCTGGATGTGGGGGATAAAAGACAGAGAGGGACGACTTGGCCTGAGAGGGAGCGATCAGGCAGACCCAGCAACATCAGGGACTGCCTGAAGGAAGAGGCCCCTCCCTCCTCAACTGTCAATCTCGCCTCAGGGGGCCATTCAGGCAGACCCCGCAACTAGGGATGCCTGAAGGAGAGGCCCCTCCTTCTCAACTGTCATCTCGGGTCAGAGGGAGCCTTCAGGAGACCCGCAACTCAGGGACTGCCTGAAGGAAGAGGCCCTCCCTCCTCAACTGTCATCTCGGCCTCAGAGGGGCCATCAGGCAGACCAGCAACATCAGGGCTGCCTGAAGGAAGAGGCCCCTCCCTCCTCAACTGTCATCTGGCCTCAGAGGGTGCCATCAGGCCGACCAGCAAATCATGGACTGCCTGAAGGAAGAGGCCCCTCCTCCTCACTGTCATCTCGGCCTCGAGGGAGCCATCAGGCAGACCCAGAACATCAGGGACTGCCTGAAGGAGAGGCCCCTCCCTCCTCAACTGTCATCTGGCCTCGAGTGGCATCAGGAAGACCCAGACACATGGACTGCCTGACAGAAGAGGCCCCTCCCTCCTCAACTGTCATTCGGCCTCAGAGGGAGCCATCGGCAGACCCAGCAATCAGGGACTGCCTGAGGAAGGGCCCTCCCTCCTAACTGTTCATCTCGGCCTCAGAGGGGTGCTATCAGGCAGACCCCAACATCAGGGACTGCCTGAAGAAGAGGCCCTCCCTCTCACTGTCATCTCGGCCTCAGAGGGAGCCATCAGGCAGACCCGCAACATGGGACTGCTCTGAAGAAGAGGCCCTCCTCTCAATGTCATCTCGGCCTCAAGGGGCTTCAGGCAGACCCAGCAACTCGGGACTGCCTGAAGAGAGGCCCCTCCCTCTCAACTGTCATCTCGGCTCAGAGGGAGCTTCAGGCAGACCGCAATCAGGGACTGCCTGAAGGAAGAGGCCCCTCCTCCTCAACTGTCATCTCGGCTCTAGGGAGCCATCGAGACCCACAACATCAGGGACTGCCTGAAGGAAGAGGCCCCTCCTTCCTCAACTGTCATCTCGGCCTCAGGGGTGCCTTCAGGCAGACCCAGCAACATCATGGACTGCCTGAAAGAGGCCCCTCCCTCCTCAACTGTCATTCGGCCTCAGATGGAGACCATCAGGCAGACCCGCAACATCATGGGATGCCTGAAGGAAGAGGGCCTCCCTCCTCAAATGTCTCTCGGCCTCAGAGGGTGCCATCAGCGACCAAAACTCGGGCTGCCTGAAGGAGAGGCCCCTCCTCCTCACTGTCATCTCGGCCTCCAGGGAGCCTCAGGCAGACCCACAACATCAGGGATGCCTGAAGGAAGGGCCCCTCCCTCCTCAACTGTCATCTCGGCCTCAGGGGGTGCATCAGGCAGACCCAGCAACATCAGGGCTGCCTGAAGGAAGAGGCCCCTCCCTCCTCAATGTCATCTCGGCCTCAGGGGAGCCATCAGGCAGACCCACAACTCAGGGATTGCCTGAAGGAAGAGGCCCCTCCCTCCTCAACTGTCTCTCGGCCTCAGAGGGGCGTTCCGGCAGACCCAGCACATCAGGGACTGCCTGAAGGAAGACCCCTCCCTCCTCAACTGTCATCTCGGCCTCAGAGGGAGCCATCAGGCAGACCCAGCAACATCAGGGACTGCCTGAAGGAAGAGGCCCCTCCTTCCTCAACTGTCATCTTGGCCTCAGAGGGTGCTATCAGGCAGACCCAGCAACATCAGGGACTGCCTGAAGAACGAGACTTCTCCCTCCTTTAACTGTATTTTGTATTACAATTTTTACTGTACACCGCTATGATCATCGCGGAATAGCGGTCTATAAATAAAACTTATTATTATTATTATTATTATTATTATATCAACAACACCAGCAAGAACATACCCACCAACTGTTTCAATTTGGCAGGGACAGTTCCAATTAATCCTCTGTCATCCCATTTTTTCAGCTGCTTTTAAAAAATGTCCCAATTTTACTCTCCTCCTCCCACTTTCCCTCTTTATCCTTAGCTTACTTCAATTGCTGTTCAGAGCACAAAATAGTTTACACTCAATTAATAGGGAGGTGAAGGGGAATATTGCCTTCCCATATAGACTCTGGTCAAAGCAAACTGTTGCAGGCTTTCCTAGCTTGTGTGTTCCTCTTCATTACTGATTTCTACCATTTTGACTATACCCACCCTGGTGTTACTTGGCCATACCAGGCCCAGTTTTCATGTGTGAAGCCTTGGATGATGATGATGATGATGATGATGATGATGATGATGATGATGATGATATTTATTTTTATCCCTCCTCTTCAAAAGTATCAAGGCGACTTACAAGAATTGGTATACAAGAATTATAGCAGCGGTTTATACAAGTAAAATTGCTAGTATAGCCAGGAACACAAACCTATGCTATATCACTCTCTTAAAGGAAAAAATATTATACCATGCATGCTGTCAATGTACTGTAATAAAAACATATGACTAAAATATTTGGTGGCAAGAACCCACACTCTCACTCTGGTTCTGCTTTGGCAGACAATATGATGGGAGAAAGCCCTTGATTATTGGCATCCCAACAACCCAGGGAGTACAATCTGTCTTCTAATATTTCAGAGCCTGCATAATAATAATAATAATAATAATAATAATAATAATAATTTGTTTTATTTATATACCGCTATTCCAAAGATCATAGCGGTGAACAGCAAGTAAACTAATTAGCAAGTAAGTAAGTAAGATTTCAGTAGGGCCTACCAAAATATATAGTCAAATAAAAGAAATCCTACTTCCTAATAACTGTAATTTGAAGAGATGAAGAATGAAGACATGATATAACTACTGTTGTAGTAAACACCCAGGACTCAAAACTAAAGCTCTTCTAGTTATCCATGTTATATAGTGCATTGAGTCAGCACATGCGTCATATGCAAACAACTCTAGAGACAAAAACCATGGTGGAGGGGTAATCTAATACAAGAACTCAAAGAGAGTGCTTCTACTGTGCTACCTAGAAGAACAAACTTAGAACTAATGTTCTCGGATTAGCACCCATAGCAAAAGGATGCACTAGTGTATATGTGCCTTCAAGTCACCTGTTGACTTATGTCACCCTATAGATTTCATAGTGTTCTCTTAGACAAGGACTACACAGAGATGGTTTTCCATTGCCTCCTCTAAAATATAACCACCAGCAGCTGGTACTCTTTGGTAGTCTCCCATCTCAGTACTAACCATGGCTGACCTTGAGTAGCTTCCAAGATCAGATGGGATCTAGTCCCTTTAGGGTATTTAGGCATATGCTCTAGTAACATCCAGATTTTTATAAGGAATTTAATGCAATCAGCTGTCTGCAATTAATGGCTTCTCAAAGATATTTGCAGGCACATACTCAAAAAGCAACATATGAAAGCAGAACATATTAAAGAACTAGGCAACATGATTATCCAGTCTCGGTGCTTTCCTTAGTATAGTAATACTAAGAAACATCATAGGAAAAAAGTGTCGAATAATCCTAAACTCTGGCTCTGCAGGAGTTATGTGGAAGAGTCGTGCTTGCTTTACAGATACCACAAGCGCTGTCTGGAAGCAAAAAGGAATTTTTCATTAAAAAACAGAAACTCTTTTGTTGACCATGAAGGGATGGTGTGACAAACTCACATAAGTTATTGTTTTCTCCCTTAAGGATCAAAACATTGAGAAATTATTGTTTGTAATAGTCAGTACTGCTGGTTCAAGTGTTTAGGAAGTTGTGGCTGAAAAAAATGTATATTCCAATCTCTGTTCAAAAGATATGGTTACTATGGATTTTATTATTTATTTATTTATGGTATTTATACCCCACCCTTCACCCCTAAAGGCTATCAGAGCGGCTTACAATTATTATTTTTAATTAGACGGTTCCCTGCCCTCAGGCTTACAATCTAAAAGACACGACACAAAAGGAGAAGGGAATGGTGGCAGGAAAGGGGATGAGGTCCAGTGGTTCTTCTCTCCCTCTGAGGCCTGGACCAAGGCAGATGGACTGGAGGGAGAGCGCTCTTTCTTCAGGCTAGCCCTGATGGAGCTGGGCCTGCTTGTTCACTCCCTCGCAGGCCGAAAGATATGGGCCGGTTATAGAGTTTGTGCTTGCTTCTTTCATCTCACTTAATTAAGCCATTTTACCCTAGGAAACTATTAGGAAACCTCTGGCCCACCAAATATTTTAGTGCTCCTAATCAAGGTTGGCCCTACCATTGGGAGAGGGTAGTAGACAAAAGGATCAAATGGTATAATTTGAAAAACTCAGCCATGGAAACCCAGTGGGTGACCTTGGGTAAGTCTCACACTCTCAGCCTCAGGGGATGGTAATGGCAAACCTCCTCTGAACAAATATTATATATAAAAAACTGTGATAGGCTAACCATAAGTCAGAAATAACTTCAAGGTATACAACAACAAAACTGCATAGACATGAATGTTTGCTAGGATATTGGAATGATAGAATTGGAATGATAAAGATTTTAAGCAGTTTAATGTAATCCCCTTTGAAATATCAGATTCAACTAACATATATATTGTATTAGTATTTTATCCCAGAACTATCACATGTAGTTCATATGCAGAGCACATGATGGACTTGTCAACCCATTGTCCTGACATACTTTCTTTTTTAATACTCTTTCCCTCTTTGAACTACTTTTATGATATTTTTTACACTGGTTGCACTTTTTTTACACTAGCAGCCACATGTATTTGATTCTACTAGTGTTATAATTCATAATTCCTGTACTGAGGATCAAAAATTGATCAGAATCTTGACTGTTGTCAAAAAAATAAGACTAGGGATACTGAGAAGTTGGAGCATGTCCAGAAGAGGGTTATCAAAATGGTGAGGGGTCTAGAAACCATGGCCTATGAGGAGAGGCTTAGGGAAATGGGTGTTTAGTCTAGAGAAGAGAATTTTCAGAGGTACTATAATAGCCCTGTTTAAATATTTGAAGGGGAATCATATTGAGGATGGAGCAGGCTTGTTTTCTGTAGCTCCAGAGAACAGGACCTAGAACAATGGATTCAAACTACAGGAAAGGAGATTCCACCTCAACATTAGGAAGAACTTCCTGACAGTAGAGCTGTTTGGCAGTGGAACACACTCCCTCGGAGTGTGGTAGAGTCTTTGGAGGTTTTTACCCAGAGGTTGGATGGCCATCTGTCGGGGGTGCTTTCATTGTGTATTTCTGCATGGCAGGGGGTTGGACTGGATGGCCCTTGTGGACTTTTCCAACTCTATGATTCTGTGATTCTATGAAGTGAACAGGCAACTACAAGGCACAGACAGAATGCTGTCCAGTTCTTCACACCACACTTTAAGAAAGATATTGACAGACTGGAACATGCCCAGGGGAGAATGACTGAGATGATAAAATGTCTAGAAACCAAGCCCTATGAGGAACAGCTTAGGGAGCTTGGTATATTTAGCTTGAAGAAGAGAAGTGACATGATAGCCATCTGTAAATATGCGAGGGGAAGCCATATAGAAGATGGAGCAAGCTTGTTTTCAGCTACTCTAGAGTAATAACAAGAAAGAGATTCCGCATGAACATAGGGAGAACTACCTTATGGCAATACCTATTTGACAGTGGAACAGATTGCCTCTCCTTCCCAGAAGTTTTTAAACAGAGATTGAATGGCTATCTTGCACAAGTGTTTTAGCTTGTATTCCTGCATGGCAGGAGATTGAACTAGATGGCCTTTGCTCTTTGCTCCAGCTGTATTATTAGGATGGAAGTTTATAATAGGATATCTACATATACAAATTATATGTGATCCTGTACCACTTCTGTAGAAGAAGAAAGTGCTTATGATGAGTGGAAAGAGAACTTTGAGACAAACTTTAACAAATGAAATAGTCCTTCCATCCTCCCTCTCTTCTTGTTCAGATTTTAATATTGTTTTTCATTAAAACAGCATCCATTAGAGGAGATAATCTTGCGTCTAAATGTGACAGAGCATTGCCTTAGATACCACATACCCAATATCTGAAGAAACTGTTCACCTGTGAACTACAGTAAAATATATGTGTCAAATTTATTATGTTAGCACTCATTCACTAACCCATCTGAGACACACTTGGACATTTCATATCAGTAACTTCAAAATCAATCACCCTGTCAGATAAATTTTTCTTCTCTCATGTAATGTTGTATTATTTCCCCTCCCAAATCATTTCGTGAAGGTTTGGCAGTTTTTCTTGAAGCTTTCTAATGTGCAGCACAAAAGATAAGTTCCACTGCAAATAAATTTTGATTAATAGGTCAAAGGGGCCTTGATGTTTACTTCTAGTAGATGTCTAAAGTTCAACTGCACTGTCTTATCTCTTTTTCATGTGAATTTTGCACAAATGATTTAAAACCAATCTTAATCCATATAGTTATTCAGAAGCAAACTATACTGAGCTCAACAAACTTAATCCAACACATATCTAGAACTGCAGCATTGGGGTTACAAAAACACTAGGAGCATTAACCAATTAAATGGGTTTTAGTTGCTTAAGAATTTGTCTTTTAACAAATATATTAAATTTAAATAGATTTGTGCATTACTCTCTCTCCCCATAAGCCCAATTTTGGGGCCTTTTTGAAATACTATGTCATTAAATATAAAAGTATAATATGCAAAAGCAGTCTACTAAGAGTACAGTCATCCCTTCATATCCATGGATTCAACCATCCATGGCTTGAAAATATTTTTAAAATATATAAATTCTAAAAAGCAAACCTTGATTTTGCCCTTTTATATAAGGGACACCATTTTACTATGCCATTGTATTTAATGGGACTTGAGCATCCACAGGTTTGGTATCTACAAGGGGGCCTGGAACCAAACACAAGGAGGTACCAAGGGCCCACTGTATATTGAAGGGCAGTCTAATAAGAATGAAATAGCTAGTTTTAGTATTTTTCAAGTCTTATCTTGTGTTGTATTTTTAATGTTCTACTGGATGCAAAATAGCTTCACAACAGCATGTGCTCTTAATTTGCAGATCTAGTGAATAATATAATGTCTCCCACAACCGCAGAAACAATGTACAATCCAGCCCAAGCAACAGTGATCTTTGTAGGGCATTATTGTGTTGAATATCTGCTGCTCATTAGTGGGTGCTATCACTACCATTGTCATCCTCTGTCACCATGTGCTCCTCTGGTCAATGCCACTGGAAGCATCATCTGCTTTTCACATCCATCAGAAATTAATAGGAGCAGGGAGGAGAGAGAACACATGTCAGAGCCTACTGGCATGCAAGAGAACTATCAGAGCACTCCAATTTTCCCCAAACCTAAAAAAAAATAGTACTAGGAGTATTTTGTTGTAATCATGATTACTGAGATTTTGAAGGTTTGGAGAGATTCCACCTTGAGACCACATTCTACATGGCTGCATATTATTTCTTTTGTTGCAGGGTCTGGCTCCAGACATTAGGAATTTGACTTGTATAACACCGCATCCCTACCTTTGCATGTAGACTTCTAAAACTAGCACTGACATGCTGTAAGTATCATGATACATTTTACACTGAATACATTGATCCATTTCCCTGCTATTTAGTAAGTATTTCTGATGGACAGATACCATGCCAATCAATGTACCTTGCACTTTGCTGGATAGGATTAAAATAGAATTCTTGTCCGATTACAATCTAAAAGATTACAGTACTTGAGGAAGCAACAGAAGAAGACAGAAAAGAAAAGATAGAGGCAAGCAAAGAAAATGTGTTCAGTTCAGTTATATCTGGTTTCACTTTGTCTCAGTCCAATAAGGGTTGAACATCAACAGGACACACTAAGCCATCAAAGAAATGGCAGGTTTCTAAAAACATAAACGCCACAATATCGATTGAATTGATTTTATTTTTTAAAAAATCTGTCAATCCAAAATTGGTGCTCATTATTCAGACAAACCACAAAGCCAATCTGCTTTAATTAGAAAGTTTGCCTCTCTCTCTCTGTTTCAGTGCCTGGGACCTTAGTTGGTCCAGTCAAAAGTGGCATCAGATGTCAAGCACATTGACCATGTTTACTGCCTCATTAACGGCAAATAAGTAAAATGGTGACATATGAGAACCAAATATCCAATTATTAGTTACTTAAATTGAATTGATATTTTTGAAAACTAGCTGATTCTGCTAAAATGCTGGTGATAAACCTACAAGATGGTAAATGGATATTTCTAACACAAGGCCCATTGTATTGTAGTGAATTCTGGATAAATATAATACATACTACTTACAGTATGAACTGACATGACTAATTAGCTCTTTGGTAACGCAGACTAGCACTATTACTTTTAGTTGTTTTAAGAAAAATAAATAAATGCTCCATTTTTAAATAATGAATAACATTACCTTTTTTTACTTCAAAATGTGCTTTGAGGGATCATTATTGCAATGTTAGGGTATGTTTTTATTTTTAAAGTGTTTTTTAAAGTAAAATATTAGGAACATGTTGAGCCTGGGTAGTGTAGTGATTGGAGTGTTGGAGCAGGGACATAGCTAGGATTTTAGGAAGGGAGGGGGGGTCCAGACTAAGTGCCGCCATTATAATGGGGCTTGAGTGCGACGGTGCAGCAGCACACACCATTCATTTTTCTAATGGAAGGGGAGGGTCTGGACCTCAAGAACCTCCCCCCCTTGGCTACGTCCCTGGTTGGAGTATGACTCTGGAGACCAAGATTTGATTCCCAGTTTAGCCATGAAGCCCACTGGGTGCTCTTGGACAAGTCATACGCTCTCAGCCTCAGAGGAAGGCAAGGGCAAATGCCCTCTGAACAAATCTTGCCAAGAAAACCCTGTGATAGGTTTGCCTTAGGGTCGCCATAAGTTGGAAATGATTTGAAAGCACACAACAACAACAACAACAACAACAGCAGCAGCAAACACGTTACCAACAAGTAATACACTTTTCTGACTTTATTGATATTGATATTGTGCAAAATTAATGACTTAAAAGTAACAATTGCATTTGAGCTTTTAAAGCCACACTTTAAGCAGTGTTTATGAGCATCCAAGTAGCACAACTATTCATGATGAAATAAACATTCTAAGAACTAGTGCTAGAAGATTGCACAGATTACTTCTTAGCTAGTCATAGTTTTCTGGAAATAATGGCGGTTTGAGTGTTGGAATACAACCTCAGAGGTAGGCAAAAATAAACACCTCTGAACAAATCCTGGCAAGAAAAACCTATTGTAGATTCGCCTTAGAGTTGGAAATAACTTGCACACAACAACAAGAGCAAGAACAAGTACCACCAGTTTCTGCCCAGATCGCAGCTGGAAGTTCTGTACAGCAACATTTTAGATTAAGAAAGTGACAGGAAGGTAAAGTACTGATATGTACGTATAGTAATATGAGGTAGAAGAATACTGGGAGGCAACTAGCATTGGTTAGTGTACAATAATGAATGAATGTCTTCTAGCCAGTGAGAAGTCTAAATTTTGAAATGGAAGATGTGGCACTCTACAGAGAAGTAATAATAAATTTTATGTAGCTTCAGTTAGGTAGCCTAAATTTTGCAAATTATGGGGGATTCTTGATTCCAATGGATTATATAGAAATATGTTTTCGTTTTAGGAAACAGGACACATGAACCAGGAAAACAAAACTGCATGTGGACTTGATCACAACATGGAATTTTATTTTGCATAATGCTATATAATAAATAAAATAATAATAAAATCTTTATTTGTATCCCGCCCTTCCAAAAGATCAGGGCGGCTTACAGTGGTGCAACGAGTGCAGACAAAATACAGAAGTTAAAAACATGTAAACAACAATAACAACAGTCTAAAAAACAACAATAAAAGCCCCTTAGCCCAACCTCATGGCCACGGAAGAGGAGGGAGGCCCACAGGATATTTAATCGGGGAATGCCTGCTTGAATAGGAAGGTTTTGAGGTTCTTCCTAAATTGGGCCAGGGTGGTGGATGAGCGGAGCTCTGTGGGCAGCGTGTTCCAAAGGGCTGGGGCAGCTGTGGAAAAGGCCCTTCTCGAAGTGGAAGCTAACCTAGCCCCAGGCACCTTCAGCAATTGCTGCCCAGATGTTCTGAGGGTGCGAGGCGGATTGTACGGGGAGAGGCGGTCCTTTATTTTCATATTACAGATAATGCAGATCTGATTTTTGTTGGTTGTTGAGAAAGCCTCCATGAACTTTTCTTCATTAGAATGGAACAAGATCCAGAATCCGATTAGAGCATTACAGTCTTGATTTTTTTAAAAAGTTACTTCATATTGTTTTTTGCTGCTAACTTATCAAATGGTCTCATTGTTTCTCACAGTCATCCAGGATATACTTCAGTGTTTAAAGCAAAACACTCATTGGTGACTTGAGAGAGGATGAGCGTATGAAACCTCAAAAGATAAAAGGAAGCAACTGCTTTTGATATCATGGTCGAAGACTGAAATGCTCAGTCTGGCTGTAACTCATGAAAACTCAAACGCTTAGTACAAAAGTATTATGGTCAACCAGACTGTTTTACCAGAAAAGAAAATGCAGAACTCTTTTCTCAGTAACTGTTATTTCTGTAACGGTAACTTCTGATCCAGGAGCAGTCAATTAAATTGCTGAAATTTCTATATGTTGTACACTTGTCCTAGCAAATACTGCATGTGCAAAGTGAAATTGAATATGCTGTACCAGACTGAGCAGTAGTACAAGTTTAATGATCCTCCTGTCTGGTGGGAGACAATTTCACTTCTTCCCAGTATACTTAAACAAAAAGCTCTCTTCCCTTCGTAATCCAGCCATTTAAATCTCTCGTGAGTGCATTTTCCACGCAGCAAGAATTGTTGTCAGTAAGCTTTGCCCGTCCATGGATTCTGCAAATGTAAACAACCTAATTTGTTTTGAAATCCTGGCTGCAGAATGACAGCTAAGTAATCCTGTGTTATATTTTATATTGTTTAATGTTCCTATGCTCTACAAATCTGAAAAACTGTTTGTTTGTTTTTTTCATTTTCTTTCCTGGTAAATATGCTTCCAAATTTCTGAAAAGTGACTTTTCCCCTTGAAATGTTGATTTTATTTGTATGCAAATTTATGATCAATTAACTTTATAACAATTGTCTGAGTGTCTTTGACTGTGTGTAAACCCTAGTTTTAACTTCACTTGATGCTACTGTCCTTACATAGTTGACTGGGTCTTGATTCTGTGACTATGTTTTCCCTTGAGTGGAGTCAGGCTTTCAGCAATTTTAGAGGCAACATTTAATCTTTTTTTTTCTGATGGAGCTGGAGAGATGGTCTAGGAAGCCATTCACGAATGCTGCTGCTGCTGTTGTATGATTTCTCTTGTTCAAATGCTCCACTAGTATTTGGTCTCTGCGAGCAGCCATAGTAATGCATGCATAGCCAACTTACATTTTGAAGTCTTTATATAAAAATATGTCAGGAACTGAGTAAAATAAGATGGATAAATAGGCTATGGACAGATGAAACCTAAGGGACAAATGGATAGCCTACAGATGGATTGGATGGACAGTGGATGGGATTGGGCAACACAGCAAAATAGAAATACAGTGGTACCCCGGGTTACGAAATTAATTCGTTCCGCGGTTAATTTCGTAACCCGAAATACCTTCGTAAGCCGAATTCCCATAGGCGCTAATGGAAAAATAGCTCTCTGCTGCCCTCCGGTGGCGGAAAATAGCGCCGCGGTTTTTTCGTAACCCGAAGAAACCTTCGTAAGCCGAAGCAATAAATCCCTATGGGATTTTTTCGTATCCCGAAAAATTCGTAACCCGGCGCATTCGTATCCCGGGGTACCACTGTAGGTGAAAGCAATTAAGGTAAAGATGAATGAGAAGATAGAGAAATAGAATGAAGGTGATGAGTAGGGAATACTTCGGAAGAGATGAACAAGTTAATGTAAAATGGATGGGCTAAATATAATAAAGTATATTATAATAAAATATATTATATAAAGTATAAAATATAATATAGTGGGTAGGCAATAACATGTAAAACCAGATGTAATAGGAGATGTCACATGTAAGACTTGTAAAAGGAGAACATGTAAAAGGGGTGAAAATAATAAGACTTGGAAACTCTACAGTGATGAACAGATGGAGATAATGCGATATATAGACGTGTGAATGGGAAATGGGCAACATGATGGGGTTTGTGGATTTTAGGTGGATATGAGTGAGCAAAAACCAAGTAGACAGGAGAACGTATGGATGGGCAAGACAGTGGGGTAGGATAGTCAATCAGATATGTAGATGGAGGAGGACCACGGTTGAAGGTGAATTGATGGAAAGAATACATCATCGAATCATACAATTGGAAGAGACCTCAAGTGTCATTAAAGATGGGGACGGACTAAGAAAGGTATGTGAAATAAACATGAAATGGGAGGATGGGAAAATATTTGAAATGTTAAAAAAGACAGACAAGTAAGTGGATGGAAAGGATCAACATTTAGGTGGCAATGTGGAAAGGCAAGGAAATTCTGGAAGACCATACACAAAAAAATAGAACAAACATTAAACACCAGCTTCACATTGTCACCCAAGTTGTATCTCCTAAATATGCTGATGGAAATAGATGCTCAACTTGAGAAGAGATACGGAAAAATATTGCTCTACATGGCCACTGCAGGAAGAATAACAGATGCAAAAAGGTGGAAAGATAACAAGACACCACCTGTTACAGAGCAGATAGCTACATTAATGGACCTATCAATAATGGATAGGATCACAAACCAGCTAAATAATAACCCTAATAAAACCTTCAAGGAAACTTGGAAAGAGGAGGAGAAGATTGGAAGAGAACGATAGATAAAATGTTTATTGATAGATGGAAGGATTGTATGAATGCATAGGAATGTAGTCAATATATTGGGTAATGGCTATAACAGACTGATTTTTCTACTTGACTAACCAACTGGAATTGAATGTGGAGTTTTTATACGTTTTAATCTAAAAATTTAATAAAAAAATTAATATTAAAAAAGGATGAACATTTATTTAGTCAATGTTCTGTCCAAAGGCCGTCAAGACGGATTTCTTGCGACAGGCCTTTCCTGACTGATCGACCCGGCCCCACTGATATGGACGGTTCTAATGACTGCCCCAAGATGTCTTGCTCGGTTATGACGGTTTTAAATGAGTGATTTTAATTGTATTTTATAATTGTTTGCTGAATTGTAACTATATGTGGATTAGTTTTAAGGAAGTGGGGATAATGGGATTTATTTTATTGTGTTATATGTTTTCATTGATGTAAGCTGCCTCAATCTTATTGAAGAAGCGGGATAGACATAAAATGTATTATTATTATTATTATTATTTAGACAGCTCGACGCAGTCACAGTTGTCCTGAAGTGAGTTTGGGTGGATTCATGGTTGAAGAGGAGAGATGGATTTAAAGATATAGCCGTGTTCATTTGTGGAATTAGTACGTAGAGAGATCTTGTAGCCCCTTTGAGACTAACTGAAAGAGCTTTCTCAGACTTTAGTCTACTTCCTCAGATGCATTTAGTAATAATAATAATTTTTATTTATATTTCCCGCCTCTCCCAAGGATCGAAGTGGGATTACATCATTAAAATAATGCAATACAGTCCAGATAAACAATCTATAAAATACTAATACTGAATTACACATTCCTTTTAGTTCCCATCTACTTCCTCAGATGCATTTATTGTAAGCCGCCTCGATTTGTCTGGAGAGGCGGGAGATAAATAAAATGTATTTATTATTATTATGAAGGAGTGGATGCTGAGTGTGTCTTGGGTGATTGAGGCACTTGTGACTGGAAGGCTAGAGGGCATGTAATGGCTGACTCTTTGACTTTCATGACATGAGGGAGGAGGCTGAGGTGATGCCCCCTTTTCAGCAGAGGGCCCCTTCCCAGTTGCTTGGGAAACCCCAATCTCCAAGCAACTTCTCCTCAGGGCGGCCACCACCGACGACGACGACGACTTCCTCCAACGAAGCATATATATGGTGGCTGCGATGGTGGAATGGCGCCCCTCCCCCACTTTCTGTGGCCCCGCCCCCCGCTGCCGTGGCCCCCCCCCCTCCCTCCCTTCCTTCCTCCCGGTCGGCCATTGGCCCGATCCCCGCCGCCCCCTCCTCGCGCCGCCGCTCAGCTGAGGAGACAATGGGCGATCAAAGAGGAAGAGGAGGAAGAGGGCGCTAGGCGAGGCGCTCGGCGCTCGATTAGTGCGCCTGGAGGGAGGTTCCGAAGGACGGCGGCGGCGGGTGCGAGGGGAATCATCGTCGCCGCCGCAGCTGCTGCTGCCTTGCCCCCTCCTCCTCCTCCTCCTCCTCCTCCAGCCCCCTCCCTTGCCTCGCGAGCAAAGTGTGCAGCGGCGGCAGCAGCAGCAGCAGCAGCGGCGGCGAGAGTGAGTGCGAGTGCGAGAGTGAGGGAGCGAGAAGGAGAGCGGGCGGGCTGAGCCCCGTTGCGCAGCTCGCTCTGCGCACCAGCCCCGCCGCCGCCGCCGCCGCCGCCGCCAGGACCAGCACCGGAGGCAGAGGACGGCGGCAGCAGAAGGAGAAGGAGGAGGAGGAAGGGGAGGCCACGGAGTGAGACAAAAGTCTCCCCGAGCCAGCACCCAACTCCACCTTGGGAGGAAGAGGGCGCCCCAGCATGGCTTCCGAGGAACTCTACGAGGTAACAGCCCCCGCCTCCCCCCGAGGAAGAGGAGGAGGAGGAGGAAGGAGCCTCCCTGCTTCTCTCCGGATGAGGAGACATCGGCACCCCTCGCCCATGGGGGTCATCTGGTTGTGTTAATCTGCAACTGTGACCCCCCCTCCTCTTTTTCCTTGGCAGGGCCTCAGTACGTGTGTTTCCAAATTAGGAGCCCCCTCCCCCTTCTTTTTCTCTCCCTCTCTTTTCCTCCTCCCTCATTTTCTCTCTCCCTCATTCTTTCCCCCTCTCCTCTCCTCTTCACTCCCTCCTTCTCTTTTTCCTTCCTTCTCTCTTTCTCTTCCCCTCTCCCTTTCCTTCCTTCTCTCTCTCTTTTTCTTTCCCTCATTCTCTCTCCTCCTCTCTCTCCCTTCCTCCCTTCTTCTCTCTTTTCCTCTCCCCTCCTATTCTCTTTCCCTCTTTCTCCTTCCTTCCTTCTCTCCCCCTCTTACTTTCTTCTCTTTCCCTCTCTTTCCCTACTTCCTCCCCCTTCTTTCTCCTTCCTTCTTCCTTTCTCTTTCCCTCACTCCCTCCTTCTCTCTCTCCCTTTTTCCTCTTTCTCCTTCCTTCTCTCTCCCCCTCTTCCTCTTTCCCTCTTTCCCCATCTTCTTTCTCTTCCCCCCATCTCGCTCTCCTTCTACCTCTCCTCTCTTCCTCTCTTCCTTCCCCTCTTTCCCTCCTTCTCTCTCTTCCTCCTCCAGTTTCGAGGACGGAAATGTGTCTGGAAGGAGAGGAGAGGGCGAAGTGTTGCCATTGGCTTGCACTGTCTCTCTCTCTCTCTCTCCTTGCCCGCCTTCCCCCCTTCCAACTCCTTGGCCACCCCTTACCCTTCTTCTTCTCCTCCTCCATCCTGGCCACGAGGAGAGAAGGAGAAGGAGAGGGTGGGCGGGAAGGGAGGAAGGAGGGAGCCTGGCTGAGTGGTGGGTGCTGCTTCTGACTTGCTCACACTCCTTTCTTTGCACACTCAAGTGTGGGCTCCCTTCCACTTGTGTGTGTGTGTGTCCCTTTCTCTTTTGGGGAGGGAGGGTTTCTTCTGCCCCTTTTGGACCTCCATTGGGCATCAGCTTCATGGTTGCAGATGGCAAACACCCCAAAACTGAGAGGGCTCCACACTGTTTGCAGAAAAAAGACAAGGTGGTGGGTTTTTTTTTGGGGGGGGGTATAATACGTAGTAGGATAAATACACTAAATAATGTCAAAATTCGTTACGAAACACAATTTTCAAATATGTATATATATTTACAATTGACTTCCCATGCTCATCCAGGTTGTGTAAAAGTTTTATCACTTGATTCTCAATGATGTTTTTAATGGACGTTCTTGAGTCACCAGCCTTGCCCTTGACTCTCTGCTTGAAAAATGGCCAAGTGATTGACTCAAGGGTCGTCTCTCTTTTTTGGCTTTGGCTAAGAAAGAGGTGGCTACTTTTCCTTTGATTCTTTGGTGTCATGTTTCCTATCCTTAATGCCTGGGCCCACATTGGGATTTCTCTTGGATGCAACTTTCCTGGTGTTATGTGTTGTACCAAGTGGTGTGTTGAAGATCATGCAACACTTGTCTGTTTGGGAACCATCCCAGCTTTTGGTGAGGAAACTATAGTTTTCTTGTTCCTTGTGGAAATAAATTTTGAGATAGGTTTTTGGAGTCTCTGTGTATCTGTATAGGTTTTGGGAATCTTCTGTGTGGCTCTTGTGTAGTTTTAAATTGCTGACATCCTTCTGAGTCTAGAACCTTAGAACCATTGATGTATCTGGAACAAAGAATTTGAAACTTGGCACGTGTTGTTAAACACAATTAGAGTAAGACTTGTTGAACACAGTGAGACATCCTTTTGTATAAACATGCATCACATTGCAGTCTTAGTTGTGTTGCCAGTGCACCAGGAACAACTTCTTATGAATGGAGAATATAGCCAGTTCAACCAACCAAAGGAAGATACATGCTATGAATGTTTTGAGTAAATTGGCTACCATGAAGTTTTTGAACTTGTAAAGCTTTAGTCAAATGGTTTCAGTTGTAAGGGTAGTAGATCATGGCTAACGTTTATGAAGTTTTGGGCACCTTCAGAGCATAAGAGAAATTATATCTTGGAGGGGGTGAAATAGTAAGGAAACAACTTTGTGACTAGGTTCAATAACTTAAGACATTTATTGTTGTTAGTGTGTGCTTTTAAGTTGACTTAAAGTTGCCATATCA
The DNA here is from genome assembly GCF_019175285.1 of Sceloporus undulatus. Taxonomy (NCBI): domain Eukaryota; kingdom Metazoa; phylum Chordata; class Lepidosauria; order Squamata; family Phrynosomatidae; genus Sceloporus; species Sceloporus undulatus. The sequence goes on from NC_056525.1 coordinate 167,248,702, forward strand.
TGGGGTTTTCTTGTAAAGATTGGTTCAGACAGGGTTTGCCATTGCCTTCCCCTGAGGCTGAAAGCATGTGATTTGCCCAAGGGCACCCAATGAATTTCATGGCCAAGCGGGGAATTAAACCCTGGTCTCCAGAGTCATAGTCCAACACCCAAACCATTACGCCTCACTGGCTCTCAACTTAGACATACTCAGACCTTGTTACTCAGATCTTGACCACCTAGAAGCCAGTCTTGCAATGGTTTTAAGTTACCTGATGAGTTACCAAATTGTCTTTGGTTCATCCGGGTATCAAGGTGCATGGTGTTCAGCGTCATCGTTCATTAATACATATAGTGGGCTTGAGAAGCTTAGCTACACCAGATTGGTCCAGAAAGAGTCACTGAGTGGGAAATTTATTTAAAGATGTAAATATAGGCTAAAACTTAGGGTAAATAACCATATGACTCTAATCTAGATTTTGAGTTGGAAATATTTAACTTCAGCTACACTCCTAAGCATACTTCAGTCCTTAGAACTCAGTGGGACTTACTTCCAAGTAGATGTGAATCTGATTGTAAGTGAAGCCTGTTGACTAAGGCCATTATTTACATTATATATTAGGATGAAAACTTTATTTACAAAAACATATTTGTTCTTATCTTAAAGCACCATGTAGCATACATGTATATTATCCGCTTTTATAGCTTTTCACAAATATTCACTTCAATATATATGTTGAATAATGTCAGAGTTGCTTTATGATCTTCATTGCCAAGTTTCAGGTGGAAGAGAACTGAGTCTAATTTTGCTTATAAAGGGCTGGATAGAAACAATGATTTGGGATACACATTTTGTTCAGACACAACTGCAGACTTTGTATTGAATTCTGAAATGATTAACTGGTAATGACTAATACACAGTATTAAATGAAATAGCTACTTCATACTCTCTTCCTCGGTCATTCGTTGACTTTATCCTTGAGAGCCGGGATATGGTAGTACTGCCTTGGGTCTACATTATTAAAGTAATTTGAAAGATTTATGATTTTCTTCATCATGATACTTTCTGGAAATACAAGAAAACCATGAAAAAGGAATACAAATCTCAACTATTGGATGTTGCTGGGAATTACATGTCCACTTTATTGTTTGGGAATACAAGCAGCAAGTGGGAAATGGAAAGCTTTTGGATTTTTTTGGTTGAAAATGTGGATTATGGAATCCTTAGAAGACTTTATTATTGTTGAATGTGGAGGATAACTCTTGGGTTTTTTGCAACTAAAAAGCAACTTGACCAGCACTTGCTTCCATGTTGAAGGAGAACATGCTTTGAGAAGCTGTGGATCAAATGTATCTTCCTTCCTGGATATAGTTGTCCTTGGGTTAATTTAATTGTTCAAAGGAGGATGCATGAACCCAACTGAAGAAATAAATGCCATTCCAGGAGTATTACAGTTGTTGCAATCTAAAAGCATTCTGGAAATTATAAAACAAGCATTCATTCATTCAAAGAACTGATGAACCTTAAAGTCAGTGAATACAACTCCTTCCCTTCTGAAAATATGACTTCTGCTTTTTATTAATGGCACCACTTTTTTTTTTACTAAGGAGTTCTGTGCACCTTGAAGCTTAAGCAACATCTGTAATTAATTTGACACATTCTACAGTGTTGGATTTGTTTTTGTGGTGGAAAAGAAAGAAGAGTGGTACCAGGCCACCTGGTTCCACATGAAACGGCTGAATTGTCTAAGATATTCAAAGGCCTTTCAGTAGTGACCTCGATTTGTAAATGAAATGGGTGGCAGTTCTGGAGAGTGCTTTTTCTGTGGTAGTCCCTTGCTGTGGAACCTCTTCCTCTGAGATGTTCATCTGATCTTATTGACTTTTAGGTATCTGTTAAATATACCTGTTTCTATTGCAAGATGCTTTTGCTGTTATTTTTAGAGTTTTAATTCAGTTTAAGGATGTTTTTGTCATTTTATATAGGTGTCACTTTGAAAACCTAAGTAGTGTATTATGCTTTCCTTGTTAATTTGGAAGCTGACTTTCAGATTTTCTTGTAAGACTTAAAGGTTGGGCAAAGCATCCTAAACAAATAGGAGGTTACTGTTTAACCGTCTAATCCTCAAGGCCGTTAGTTGGAGAACTTAACATCAATGGCTGACATACACACAAGAGAGATCCCTACCCTGCACTGTCTATAGGTTTGGTACAATTTATCATTTGAGATAGACAAGATAAAGTGTGCATTATACCTCTCACATTAAATGTGAATGCTGACCACTAAATGACAGCCAGAGTAAAAAGACATATTATTTCTAAATTGTATTTAGGCTTTGGTGACTGCCTTGGGAAAGGGAATACCCACTGCTGTTTAGATTTGACACATAGATGGAGTAATCAAAATAATCTCAGTTGAAGTGGGAATTATGATGAGATGTATAGGAGGAAGAGGGGTCTCTGGTGACTAGGGCCTAAGGAGTTTCAAAATGCTATGCGTTACTAGCGGTATGACTCTGAGACAAATAAGTGATTTCAATCTGCTTCTATTATTTACCACTGTCTTTGTTAGTTAATTGTTGTTATTATTATGCTTTATTTATATAGCACTATAGATTTACACAGCGCTGGACATTAGTTAGGGTGTGATCATTACTTCCATCATGAAAATCAGGGCAAGGTAGACAGTTTATTGCAGTCAGCAGAAAGGGTAACAGCTAATTTGTGACAAAACCTACAATCTAATAAAAATGAAAAGACAAAAACTCAAGAATGATTGAAACAAATAAAAATGTGTTAAAGTTAAAAGTTGGTGCTTTCTGTGGATTCTTGGAATAAAGGTGTTGAGCTAGGTTATGGGTTATAAAAATGGTTGAAGACTGAGGGGAGTCGGGGTAAGAGAATTATAATCTGATGGTCAGCTTGTATTTTATCAAGTACTGGTGCTTGCTGTGTATATATAGTACTTCTTTAAAGTTTGCAACTGTCTGTTAGAAATGCATTAGACAGTGGGAACTAGTTGTAATTCCCCAATGGATGCCCACTCTGTGTCTGGATATACACAATTGTCCTTTGATGCTTATGATTTCAATGCACACAAAAGTCAAGATGTTGATTGGTTCTGAAGTACAGCATGTTTTAAAGGAGGTTTATTCTGAGGTGAGATATATGAAGAAACTGAATGTACTTGTCTTGCTGAATGAGACTAAGGTTGGCCAACCCCATGGCCAACTAATTGCTTTTAGAAGTGGATGATGTTGTTCCCTGCTTGTCCCCATTCTCTGCTAATCAGAGATGTGGGGTGTCTGAAACAAGAGGTTCTGTTTTAGCTATCACAATGAACTGGTTGGAAGAACTGTCCTCTATGTATTTGTCTAATTTAACCTCAAAATGTCAAAACTAGAGTTCTTTGAGAACAGCAATCATAATCCAGGTTGAGGTGTGTTGTGTCAAAGAGGTGAATAAACTTTCTGCAAAACATGATATATAGATAGTAGTGGAATGTTTTTAGTGAAAGGGCTGAAGAATTCATGTTTCTGAATAGGAACATAGCATAATAACAGCACCACATTGCTATATTTTTAAATTTATCTTAGTATTTGTGGAATATACAAGGATGAGCTTTTAACCAAGGTTTTAAAATAGATGAAATATATATAATCTTATGAAATATTAAATCTAGTTGTAGTGAAATTGCACACTTTATATGCATGCCTAACATACTGTATATACTCATGTATAAGTCTAGAAATTTAGGTTAAAAAATTTACCCAAAAACTCTGACTCAACTTAACCACGGGTCAGTGGAAATACTGTACTTTAAATCATACACACACACACACACACACACACAAAATCATCCTCTGGTGAAAGGCAAGAGTTTAATCTGCCCTGAAAGCACTTACCTCCTTCTACTTGCACATCCATCCAGCCTTATGAGGGCAAATAGTTATGTCTGCTGGAATTTTGTAAGTTCTTTGGCATTGTTTTCCTTTGCTTCATCTTTTACATCCTTCATTTACATGCCCCTAAGTTTTACCCTTGAGTTATCCATGGGTCATATCAAGATCCATGATTTTAGCCCCCAAACTTGCCCTTGAGTTAGATTTATAGTCAGGTATACACAGTATCCTTCCATTAGTGGTTTACTGTGTTATTCATATGCACTTTCCTGATACTGTGTTGTATTTAAAACTTCTATTGACAGATAAATTGATAGTTGAAGTGTAAATGTCCATTGATAGACAATCTCATATCGGTGTCAGCTATACGCCTCTAAAACATGTTACTAAAATACTTGGTAGAAGGTACTGAACATCATAAGATATCTTTTTAATTTTTTTTAACTTAAGCAACACTAATGATCAGGGTCAGTAAATACAAGACAAATACAAAAACTTACACAAACACTATATGTGACCTAATTAATTCCACGGATTTTTAAACTGAAGATAATATATTTTAATCTTAAGACAAATATTGACATATTGGTTTTAAAACAAAAGTCACCTTAAGTGTAGCAGTTCAACCGTCATGAGTTATGAATTGCCAGCAGCAATAACAGATCTCACAACCTTTGCAGCTGTACCATATCATAAATGAGCAGCCCATGTGTAATCACATTGCATTAATAGGACAGACAACAGTTATATGTTGCACATTGTTGTGGTGGTTTTTCTTCTTTGTATCAATAAATGAAATGACATGTGCCCGTTATATTCTTACTGTCAGGTCCTACTAGTTCTGTGGCTGCCTCTTAACATCTCAGCCAAACTGGATACAGTATGTCTTTAGACTCAACTCAGTTGATAATCAATTCTACACTCTGAGCTGCTAGTAAGGAACATATTAGGATATTTATAATGTTGTAGGTTATTACATACTGCATGGGCATCTATACAAGCAGTGTGAGACAGTGGTTTGAGTGCTAGACTACAAATCTAGAGACCAGGGTTTGAATCCCCATTCGGCCATGGAAATCTTTTGGGTGACCTTGGGCAAGTCACATGCTCTCAGCCTCAGAGGAAAGCAAAGGCAACCCACCTCTTAAAAAAACAAAAACCCTGCGATAGGTTCACTTTAGGGTCACTATCAGTCGGTAACACAACAATAGGCAGTGACCAAGTACATTTAAACAAAAACACCATTAGCCATAAGTGTTTAGAAATATATCTGGAGACTATTTGGTTATAGATGTCTCTCCAAGTTTTAGTCTTGCTATTATAATAAATTGCCTCAGGTTTAGATTTGTTGCTGGGGGTTACTGGATGTTTATGCGCTGAAGAAAGGAGAATCAGTTACTATTTTGGATTTTTTTCTGGCAGCATGTTAGCCAGAATCAGTTTTTTCTTAACTTAGCTAGTTCTCTGGCTGGTTGAGTATTGCAGAAAAGTGGTCAGTTCTTTTAATGCAGCTAGGATCTGGAACCTTGGGTTAACCACTGTTTGATCTAGATTCAGGCCATGCTCAGATATGTCAATATAATGGTCTAGAATTGTAACACAGCTCAAACCTTATGCTATACTTTGTAGTTTTGGATGCCATGTGTTGTTTTATTAGGTATCTTCCATTGAATGCTAATTTATCATTTACTATTCCTTCATGGCTCTACTAGCTCAATGGTCCTCAAAACCAGATTAATAGGTTTTATGCAAAACAATAGGTGTGATGAGTCATAAGGAAGATTCTGATGGGATGTAGGTCTTTAGAACATCCAGGTTTATAAGTAGATTTTGAAAATCTCTGTGGAACTGTTGATCATTGATTGTGTTGTGTTTATGGACAGTGAGTAATATGTCCCTGATGAGAATAGGCAAAACAGTATTGTTGTTTTTTACCCTCTAGCCAGCCACTCTTCATGAAATGAGTAGAACCAGTTTTGATCTATTCCTGTACAAGTAACTAAAAGCTTTAGAGTGTTTAGCAATGTCACTTGATGCATAAGGCCTTATATACATGGGTTTTTAGCTGGCCAAGTCTTTCCAATAAGCTAAGAATTGTGAGAAGTCTTGGCTTGTTACAGACAGCCAAAATAAAGCTGCTTCGAGTCACTTTGGAAGTATGGTATTTTAATGATGCATGAGTCCTAAAAGTCTGGAAGCTTCACCAAAGCTGCACTCCAGTCCTTAGGACTGGAGTGTGGCTTTGGTGCAGCCTTTGGACTCTTAGGACGCATGTATCATTGAAATACCATACAGTACCTCCAAAGTGACTCAAAGCAGCTTTATTTTGGCTGTCTGTAACAGGCCCTTGTTTCACTAAATGGGACCTCCACACACACCATATAACAGTTTATATCTTTTAAAAATCATTATAGTTGGAGACAGTCTGGAATGTGGAGTTGTAAAGACTGACACAAGCATTATATAATTTTGCCCCCACTGCTGCTTGGATACATTTAATGTTGTCTGCTGATGCAGGGTAAAAGAAAACTGCTCAATCAGATGTTTTATGTAAACTACTGCTAAATGCACAGGTTCCTTCCACATAAAAGATACCTTCAGCCCACTTCTGAAGGGCTGAAAGGGGCAGGCATTGTCTTGTACTAGCAGAGTGGTCTGAGGATAAAACTTTATGAGGGATTATGTTTGTGTGATATATGGCATACCTTTTGTTAAGAAATGAGATGATACTCAGTAGTTTTGCTTTTCTTTTTTAGTTCTCTGAATACGCTGCCATGTTTGTGAGTTTTAAAAAATGTTACATTAATAATTTCATAGCATTAATAAAAACTGTTCAACACTCATCCAAAATTAGCTTGGAAATAAAATAACTAATTAATAATAAAAGGAATTATTTTAAAGAAATTACTGTGTCATTTCTTTTGTGTACCAATTTCACTGGTATAACCATATATATTGACTCTAAATGTATAAATAACCATTTGCTTATATTAGTAACCAGCTTCTAGTATGGTATGATAATAATTACTATGGTTAATAAATGAGCAGTAAGACATTGGTTTTGTATTTATGAACATCCAGTATATAATTAGACAATACCAACCATGGGTTTAACCATAGTCTAACACCTGTCTGCTCAATCAAGTTTAAAATGTGACCACAGTATAATTTTATTTCAGGGGCAAATCGACAAAAATTTGATTCAGTCCTACATTTTGATACTCCATACTTTCTGTCAATGCAAAATATCTGTTTCTGTGGCCTTCGTGTTCAGTTTGTTTCATGTGTTTACTAACTGGTTCTCTTAATGCTTACATTTGTGCAAAATAACACTGATATTTTGGAATTTCAAACTAAAATCTGTTTGATGCTGTTGTATTCAAATAAGAACAGACTGGTCCAAGTTATCCTAAGATTGAGAAAATACAAGATTTCCCTAAAGCATTGCCAAGCTGCTGGTACAGTCCGTCCTTCCCTTACGCGGGGGATCCATTCCAGATCCCGCCGCATAAGGCGAATTCCACCTATGCTCAAGCCCCATTGGAAACAATGGGGCTCGTGCGCGGTGGTGCGGGCGCGCGTGGGGCGCAACGGGCGCACATGCCCATTCAATTGAATGGGACGCGCCGCCCCTTCCGCCCCGTGTGCGCCCCGCGGCTTGAGCGCATATGCTCAAGGCCGCGTATGGCACACTCATGTATGGCGCGGGCGCGCTGTATATGCTTTAATAAAAATACTTATAATAATAGCATTGTAGAGTTGGAACGTCCGGCTTGCTTATACTAGTAGCCATCTTCCAGTAGGTCCAGTGCTAGGATCCACAGCTAAAACATGTGTGGCAGGTATCCATCCAACCTCTAGTTTAAAATGTCCAGTGAAATCTACAGCGCTATATAAATAAAGCATAGTAATAATAATAATAATAATAATACTATTCATGATTCTGAAGGAGAATCCATTCCATTCCACTGCTGAACAATTTTTACTGTTAGGAAATAGACTTAGGCCCTGTGCAGAGCGGCCATTAAGGCCAGGCTGGGAGTGGAGTTGGGTCATTGTGTCCACATGACACATTCCCCGGCTCTGCGCCCGGGGCACCATAACTCCAGATTATTTTAGAAATAAGGTAAAAAGCAAATGCAGTGTTAGTTGGAATACCACTGTTTACATTCTTCCATTAGAAAATTGACCATTTTATTCCTTGTATCTGTTTTCAGTTTTTAGTTATCAATCTGTTAGTAGACAAAGGGTGAAAGGTCCTAAGTCTGTTCAGGAAGACATTTAGAAGTTCAAATACAGTTGGCCCCACACTTTCACAGGTTTAACATTCATTGATTTGATTATTGGTAAATTTATCTATGGAGGACTGTCAAGAGTGCATGTGTGCGTGCTCCTCCTCCTCTCTCCTGGGCTTTTTCCCTCAAGGAAAAAAGTCCAGGAGGAAGGAAGCAGCCAGGAAGGGTGTGCACAGGCCCTTTCCACCTTCCACCACATATTTACAGTTTTTCCATTTTCACAGGGTTCTTTCACCCCTAAACCCCATGAATGTGGAGGGCAGACCGTAAACAGTGTCTGTCAGATCACCCATTTCCACATATTTATTTACTCCTAAATAACTTGAAAAGTTAGTTGGGTGTCAACTTTGCAGAAACCATGCTGTTTCTTTTTTGGTGTGACCAGTCCTCCTATAAACATAATAATTTTATCTTTAACAAAACTATCCATCAACTTACCTGGAACAGACCTTAAGTTAACCAGTCTGTAATTTCTCCTGGAATCTTTTTTACAAATTGGCAAAGTGATAATGTCAGACAGGAAGTTGTAGAATGTTTTTGACAAATTGATAAGAAACACATCGCCATAGTGTATTTATACCCCACTCTTCAGCCACACAGGCTCTCAGAGCGGCTTACAGATGGTTAATTTGACAGTTCATATCCATAGAAGAGTTCTTAAAAGAAGTTATATGCTGAATATGTAAGATTTTGAACTATGAGATGAAAAGTTTACTCAAAGCTCAAAGATTAGAAGTTGTCTGATAAACCATTTTTGAAAAGCATATGTAGAGAACCAGCAAGTTGCACAGAAGGAACATGAAATGTGGAAAGCATGCACCACGGAAGACTAGACATGGTAAAACAAGAAATGAAAGCTATAAACATAGGAATGTATAAGATGAATAAGCTAAAGTGGACATGAATGGAACATTATCATTCAGATAATTACACAGTTTTTTTTACTCAAGAAATGAAAATCTAAGATGAAGAGAGATAGAAAAAAACAGTTGGGATATAATGGGATTTCTGATTAAATAATATCAGTAAGGTTTCAAGGGAAAGCTTTCAATATACAGTTGCCCCTCCTAACTCACGGATCTAAGTTCTTGAATATGCACGGAGGGGCGATCTCTGCTATTTGCAATGGCGCACACACCCAGGGTACACCCCATTCAAACCTACAAAGTGGCACAATTTTCTGCAGTAGCAATCACTTGTAGGAAAAGAACAACTGATCAAAGTTAAATACATAACATTATGTCATGTCTGGTACTGCATGTCTGGTAAAAATCTGATATTGCTAATCTATTTTTATTATTTCTATTTTAAGGGCGGAAGCCCATAAAGGTCTATTTTTATTTTAATTGAAGCTATCTTAAATGTAACAGAAATGAATTATTTTCATTTCTACTTGGCAGATTTTTATCCCAAGCAATCTATACGAAATACCCAGGTTACGAAATTTTCGGGATACGAAAAAATCCCATTGGAAATAATTGTTCCGGGTTACGAATGTTTTTTCGGGTTACGAAGAAAATTTTTGGTGCTTTTCGGCGCTTTTTCGCACGAAACGCGGCTTTTCCCCATTAGCGCCTATGGCAATTCGGCTTACGAAGGCTTTTCGGGTTACGAAAGCGGCCGCGGAACGAATTAATTTTGTAACCCGAGGCACCACTGTATTTTATTTTTCTATATTATAGTTTATATTGATGCTGGTCTTTGACTGTAATAAAGAATTTCATTTCATTTCATCTCACCCCATTCATGCCTATGGGGCTTGAATATGTACAAGCCTCCATTTTCATGGGGGTGTGAGATGGGTCTGGAATGGATCCCCCGTGAAAACGGAGGGCCAACTGTAGTCATAATCCAGATTTATTCTTCAGCTACAGTGGCAGAAGTGGAAGACACTGAAATATCCTGTGCTTGATTCCAAGAGGAAATTGACCACTCACCAAAATTGGACGTGCTGATAATCATAGACTATTGGAATGGTTTTTTTGATACAGAATACAGAACAAAAGCATTGTTGAAGAATTTGGCCTAGTATCAAGAAACAGCAGGAGAGTGAATTTTTGAATTTTGTGAACCCAACATATTCTTCAGAAAGCCAACCAGTTACTGTATACCATTCACCTGATGGCCTATACAGAAATTGATTAGATTACATAATTGAGAGCAGAAGATGGAGAAGCTGTCTACAAAAAAAGACCAGGAACATTTTGTGGCATAGACCATGAACTGCTAATGTAAAAAAATCGGAGTAAAACTAAAGAAGCACACCGAAACAATATTCATACCAAAATACGACCTGAAGAACATCCCTTTAGAATTTAAAGAACATGTAAAGAATAGATTTCCACTATTAAACCTATTTGACCAGGAGCCAGAAGATTTATGGACCAAAACCCGTCACATTGGGCCTGTACAGACAGGCCAAAATAAAGCTGCTTTGGGTCACTTTGGAAGTATGCTGTTTAAATGATGCATGCATCCTAAGAGGCCAGAAGCTGTGCCAAAGCCACACTCCACTCCTAAGGACTGGAGCACAGCTTTGGCACAGCTTCTGGCCTCTTAGGACGCATGCATCATTTAAACAGCATACCTCCAAAGTGACCTAAAGCAGCTTTATTTTGGTCTGTCTGTACAGGCCAATTGTCATGGAAGAATGCCCAAAGACTCAGCCAAAAAGAATGAAAAAACTCATTGAATGACAGATGAAATTTCAATTAATTAAAGATAGGCAAGAAGTAAAAGGTGACAGAAATAAGTTCAGACTCCTGAAAATGACTGTTCTACAGATACATGTAGCTGATGCAGATAAATAGAAGGTAAAATAAAGGTAGAACAAGAGACTTCTTCTACAACATCTGAGAAATCAAAAGGAAAATCAGACCAAGAGTGGGGATGCTATATGACCAACAGGAGAACACACTGCTTGATGATGAAGAAGAAAAAGAACAGTGGGAGCTATATGCTGAAGAACTCTACAAAGGTCTAGAAAAGAATGACAGATTCCTTTAAGAAGGAACCTTTTGTTGATGAACCCACAGTTTTAGAAAAGGAAGTAGAAGTCAATCTCAAAGCACTTGGGAGATATTAATCACTGGGAACAGATACCATGTCAGTAGAGCTGTTTCAAGCTGTAGAGAAAGAATCATTCAAATTCTAATTAAAATCAAACTTTAATTACGAAGAAATATTGAAAACAACTATGGTCTACATACTGGAAGCATTCAGTTTTACATTCCCCAAGAAAGGTAACTTCAGGGATTGGAGTAACCTGTATGTGAATGTGCCTTCAAGTCACCTGTTGATTTACAGCAACCTCATTAATTTCACAGGGTTTTCTTAAGCAAGGAATACTCAGAGGTGGTTTTGCCAGTTCTTTCCTCCTAAATATCATCTACAACACTTGGTATTCCTTGACCATCTCCAATCCAAGTACTCACCAGGGCTGACTCTGCTTAGCTTCCAAGATCAGAAGGGATCTGGTGCCTTTATCACTGCATTAATCTCCATTGCCGGCAAGATGTGACGTGCAAAAGACTTTTAATATATATTGAGTGGGAAATGCCACATAGCCATCCTGTTTTAAGAGAAGAAAGAGATTCTAGGAATCATATTGCACACATATATTTGATAACTCAGAGGAGTGAAGAATTTCAGAACAAAATCAACCTCTGCTTTATAGATTAAAGGTTAATAATAATAATAATAATAATAATAATAATAATAATAATAATAATAATAGATTATAGCAAGGTCTTTTACTGTATAGACCAATGATTCCCAAAGTGGGCGGTGCCCCCTCCCCCCAGATCTTGGAAAAGCTCCAGGGAGGCAGTGAGGAGGAAAAGAGCAGCAGGGAGGAAAATGGAGTGGCAGGGAATTGTGAGGATGAGGGATGCATGAATGTTTTGTGCACCATTCTGGGACAGGATATTCTGGGTCTGTCTGTCCTTCCATCCAGGTTGTGAGGCAAGAGACGCAGCATGGCTCTTCTGGCTTTGCCTTGCCCTGGAGCAGAGCAAACAGACCCTGTCTTTCCTCTTTCCTCACTCTGCCCCTCTCTGGGTGCCAAAATACTTTCCATGCCCACCATTTTGCAGAAACTGCTTGGCTTCTCCTTGCAAGTAGCCCAAGGAAGAAAGCCTCTTTCAGTAAGAAACACATGGGCTGGTTCCAAGGCAAAGAGGAAGAGAGGGGGCAGGCACAGAGGTTCTCCTCTGTTACCTTTTGCTTTGGCTAGCTAGCTCAAGTCAGGTGGTCTAGGCAAAGGGAAGGGAAGGGGCAGGGATGTGCCCTTTCCCCCTTTGCTTTGGCTAGCTAGCTCAAGCCAACTAACAAAAGGGAAAGGAAGGGGCAGGCACAAGTGCTCTCCTCCTTTCCTCCTTGCTTTGGCTCAAGCCCAGCTAGCCAAGGAAAAGGGAGGGGGGGGGGGGGGGCAGGCACACACAAGCCCTCCTCTTTTTCCCTTGCCTTGGTGACCTAGCATGAAAGGGGGCGCTAGTGTGTCACCTAAGATGAAAGGGGGTAGCCTGAAAAAGTCTGGAGACCACTGGTGTATACAGTGAAAAATATGGATTGCTCTAAATGTAATGGGTATACCTTAATATTTGGTTATCTTGATGAGTAACCTATACTCAGGACAAGAGACCACTGTCAGGACAGAATATGGAGAAAGAGAATGGTTTTCTATTGACAAGGGGTTCAGTCAAGGCTATATTTTATCACTCTACTTAATATATACACAGAAGATGTTGTATGGAAAGCTGACTTAGTTATGGAGGGAGGAGTCGTGATTATTGGAGGAAGAAAAGTCAACAGTTTAAGATACTCAAATGACATCATGTGCTAGCAAAAAATAGCAAAGCTTTGGAATGACTATTGAAGAAAATCAAGGAAGAAAGTTATTATTATGCTTATTTATATAGTGCTGTAGATTTGCACAGCACTGTACATACAATCAGTAGAATGGATAAAAATAAAGTTACGTATGGTGTACATTCTACAGAATTATATAAAATACATAGTAATACATGATAGGATTCAATAAAATAAAGCAGGCAACAAATTAAAAACAACAGATAACAATCATGCAATGCCTGGGAATATTTCCCTGAACAGGATAGTCTTCAGCTGAGTTTTGAAACTGGTCTAAGATGTGCTCATGGGGGAAGGAGGCTCCAGGAGTGAGGGGCAGCAAGTGAAAAGGGATGAATCCAGGATGAGGCAGTGACAATCCTAGGCTGAGACAGCAATCTTGACTACCAGAACGGAGGACATGAGTGGGAAGGTGAGGGGAAAGGAGGTTTGATAAATAAGGAGGGGCCAGCCCATGACAGGCTTTAAAAGTCAACAACAGGAGCTTATAATGAATATGGAAAGAGAGGGGAAGCCAGTGAAGAGATGACAATAAAGGAGGGATATTGTTGTAGTGGTGAGTGGATGTGATTATTCATGCAGCTGAATGTTGGACAGAAATTAATGGACGGAGATGAGAAAGAGGAAGCCCTGCCAGAAGGAGATTACAGTAATCTAGTCACGAGACCACTAGGGCATGGGCCAGACTCTTGGTGGTAGAAGCTGACAGAAATGCTCTGATTTTAGCAATATTGTATAGAAATAATCTACATGTCTTGGCTGTGGCCTGGATCTGGGGGATACGTGACAGAGAAGAATCAAAAATAAAACTAACACTTGCTTGACTGGTCAGATAGAAATGTCATCAACAGAAACAGAAAAGGAGTATTGAACAGTAGACTTAGGTGGAAAAACAAGAAGCTCCATTTTAGACATATTGAGCTTCAGACGCCGATGCCATATCCACTGAGAGACACCTGTAAGGCAAGATGAAACTTGCCGTTCAAGATCCGAAGAAAGGTTAGAGGTGGAAAGATACAGCTGAGTGTCATTGGCGTACAGATAGGAAAAGCCAAAATAACTAATGAGCTTCTCTAGGGACAATGTATAAAGAGAAAACAAATAGGGGACCCTGAGGAACTCCAACAGATAACAGAACAGAAAACGAAGCCTGACCACCCGTGACCACAGCAAAAGATCTATCTGACAAATAAGATTTAAACCAATCAAGAACAGAGTCTGAGAACCTGAGGTCAGAGAGTATATCAACTAGGAGACAGTGATCAGCGGTGTCAAAGGCTGCAGACAAATCAAGAAGAACGAGAACAGAGTAAAGGCTGTTAGCCTTGGCCTGCAAAAGATCATCCGCGATCTTTGCGAGAGCTGTCTCTGTAGAATGCCATGTGTGGAAACCAGACTGAAAGGAATCTAAGATGGAGTTGGCTTCAAGAAACTCAAGACAGTGAGAACAAACGACCCATTCCAAAACCTTAGAAAGAAAAGGAAGAAGAGAGATCACATGATAGCTAGACAAAGAAGAGTGGTCAAGAGAAGGTTTTTTCAGAATTGGGGAAACTAGAACCTGTTTAAAGACTGAAGGAAAGGAGCCTGGAGAGAGAGAGAGAGAGAGAAAGGGCAGAAAAGAAGTGGCTATAGAGATTAGAAGATGAGAAGAAATTGGATCAAGAGAACAAGTAACAGGTTTGGAAGAGTTCAGCAGCGTAGAAAGTTCATCCAAAGAAACAGGAGGAAACACAGAAAAAATTTTTAGTCGAAAGTGATAGAAGATTAGTGGGACATGAAAAATCAGAGCGAATAGTAGTAATCTATCGGCCCAAACAGATAGGCCAAAATAAAACTGGTTCGGGTCACTTTGGAGGTATGCTACTTAAATAATGCATGCATCCTAAGAGGCCGGAAGCTGCGTCAAAGCCATGCTCCAGTCCTAAGGACTGGAGTGCATCTTTGACACAGCTTCTGGCCTCTGAAGGTGCGTGTATCATTTAAACAGCATACCTTCAAAGTGACCCGAAGCAACTTTATTTTTGGCCTGTCTGTTCAGGCCGTTTGTGATGAAATAGTTAGTGAAATCATTGGGAGAAAATAAAGAAGAAACAGGAGGAGAAGGTTTTAGCGGAGTGTTGAAGGAAGAGAACAAATGCTGTGGGCGCCTCTCATTGTGCAGATCAGAGATTTATAATAATTCTGTTTTGCCATAGACAGGGTGTGAGAAAAAGAAAAAAACAAATTTATAATGAATAAAATCAGCCCATTCCCTGGACTTTTTTGAAAGACGTTCAGCTGCTCAAGAGCAGGACCGGAGAAACCCAACAGTAGGAGTAAGCCAGGGCTGAGATCTAATCATAGAGGAGTACACGCATACAGATACAGGGGCAAGGCTGTCAAGAGTTGAAGAAAGAGTGGAATTCAATAAAGACATTGCTGAATCAGCAGAGTCCCTAAGATTTAGAGAAGAAAGAGATGAATCCAAGGTCTGACTGAGATAGTCAGAATTAACAGACTGATGATCACGAAAATAGCTACTGCGTTAGGGGCAGCAGAACAACAGTTCCAAAGTGAACAGAAGAATGGAAGCTGGGAGTTAGGAAGAGGCCAAATGGGGGATCAGGTTACAAGAAATACTGTATGTGGAACCATGGGAAGGAATGGATTCACTACCCAATGATCAACAGGAGAAAATGTGACAATGACAAGAACAGAAAAGTAAAGACCAACAGTGCTCAATAACATTACCTGTCACCATAAGGCACAAGGGATATAATATATAGTCAGATGTTGCTTGCTGGACAGGGAGGCGAGCTCCGAGCACGTTCTCCACTGATTACTGCTAGCTGAGTGTTAAAGCTGTCTCCTCCCCCTCAATCCCATCCTGGAGCGGAACCTCACTCCCTAAAGGGAAAAAGGCAGGCTAAGAGATCTCCGGCTCCCTCTCAGACCTAACATGGAAAGAGATAATTAGTCTGGAGGAGTACAGTAAAAAGGGTGCATTGGTTTCCAAGTCTCCCAGTCTTGGGGCTCTGGTGTTGGCGTGCTCTCCAACTTGCTGGGTATCCCTGGAGAGAAGGGAGTGGGTTTTAAAGCCTCCCAGTCTCTTGGGGCTCAGGTGTTGACATGCTCTCCCTCGCTGGGCATCCCTGCAGAAGAGGGGGCGTTGGTTTTGAAGCCTCCCAGTCCTTCGGGGCTCAGGTGTTGGCGTGCTTTCCCTCTTGCTGGGCGTCCCTGGAGAAATGGCAGGTTTACACATAACAAAAGATAACAAAAATAATGACCATAGACGATTTACATAAATTTAAAGTAGATGATGAAATAATTCAAGAAATAATTCAAGATTTTCCATTCCTTGGCTCATTCATTAATTATTATTGAGACTGCAGTAAGTCCTCAAGTGTAAAGATAAAGGAGTTCTTGTTAATCATAGGCCACTGGAATACAAAAGTAGGAAGCAGAGAAGACACAAAAACTGTAGGAAAATTTGGACTAGGATCAGGAATTGAAGCAAAAGAGTGACTGAGAAGAGTTTTGTGAGGCCAGCAATCTTCTTCATACAACCAGAGAGGAGACTGTACACATGGACATCACTGGATAGCCAATACAAAATCAAATAGATTATATAATTGGAAACAGAAGTTGGAGAAGCTCTATTCTCACTGCACAAACAATACCAGGTGCTGATTGGGGCACAGATTATGAATTACTAATATCAAAAATTAGATTAAAGAGAAGAAATATGAATGACAGGTGAGATGCTTCAAGCAAAAGAAGAGAGACAGGGATGGAATCAGAACCATGAATACAGTTCAATGACTATTGCAAAAGGATGAAGAGATTTACTATAATAAACCATGTAGAAAAATAGAAACTGACAACAAAAAAAGAAAATCAGGAGACCTCTTCCATGAGAACCTGGAACTCAAAGGGAAATTTAAGCCAAGGGTGGGAATGTTCTCCGACTAGAAAAGGAGCCAGTACTTGACCAAGATGAAATAAAAGACGATGGAAGCAATACACAGAAGAGCTGTATAAAAGAGATAAATAAATAAATGACACATGGGGGAAAAAATGAACCTCAGATTTTGAAAATCAGTAACTAATATCTGCCAACAAAACAATAGTCCACAGATAGGAAAAGATAAGTGTATATTACCACCCCCAAAAAAGGAGATACAAAAGACTGCTGTAACTATAGAATTATTGAACTCATTCCTCATGCAAGCAAAGACATGTTCAGAATTTTGCAACAAAGACTCCTACCATATAGAGAGTGAGAAATTCCAAAGGAACAAGCTGGATTCAGAAGAAGAAGGCACCAGGGATCACATTGCAAACATATGTTGGATAATGGAGTGTACTAGGGAATTTCAGTTTGAAATCAGCATGTTCTGTATAGACCACAGCAAAGCTTTTGACTGCACAGACCATGAAAACCCATGGACTGATCTTAAAAGAAATAGGGGTATCATTATGTTTAATTGTCCTTGTGCATAATCTAGTCTAGTCAGAAAAGGGGTCAGAAATGGCTGCATTCTTTCACCATACTTATTCAGCTTGTATGCAGTAAATATTATATGCAGAGCAGCTTTAGACTTGGAGAAAGGAGAAGTAAAGATTGGAGGAAGGAATATCGACAATCTAAGACATGCAAATGGCAGCATAATGCTTCCAGAAAACAACAAAGACTTAGAACAGTTGCTTAAAAAGTGAAAGAAATGCATGCTGAACATTGAGAAAACAAAGGTAATGATCCGGGAGGATTTACATAAATTTGATCTGGACAACAAAGACCTCATACCTTTGATCAATTTTTGCAGTCATGAAATCAGAAGAAGACTAGGAATGGGAAAGGCAACTATGAAAGAACTAAACAAGATCCTCAATTACAAAGATATAAAGCTGAACACTAAAGTTAGGATTGTCTCAGCCATAGGATTTCCCATCATCATGTACAGATGTGAGAAGTGGACAGTGAGAGCTGGATAGCTGCTAGAAAGAAAATCAATTCATTTGAAATGTAGTGCTGGAAGAGAGTGAAGAGAATACCATGGTAAGCAAAAAAGGCAAACAGTTGTGTGCTAGAACAAATCAAGCCAGAACTCTCCCTGGAAGCCAATATGTCATACTTCAGCCATATAATGAGAAGGCAGGACTGACTAGAAAATATAATAATGCTAGGTAAGGTGAAGGGCAATAGGAGAGGAAGACTGCATACCAGATGGATAGACTCAATGGAGGAAGCCATGGCCCTGAACCTGCCAGAGCAAAGAAGAGCAGTTGAGGACTCGGGAGTATTGAGGTGTCTCATCCACAGGTTTTCCATGAGTTGAGGTTGACTCAAAGGCATTTAACAAAATTAATTAATTATATCTTATTATTAGTTCGATTTCTATCCTATCCTTTGTCCAAAATACAAAAGGATGCCATTGTGTTTCTGATTTCTGTGTATAGTTATAAAAGCTGGACGGTGAAGAAAGTTGATAGGAAAAGAATCAAGTTATCTGAAATGTGATTATGAGTTCCTGGCGAAAAGACAAATCAGTGGTCCCAAGAGCAAGCCTGAATTCCTGGAGGCCAAAATGACCAAACTGAAGCTGTTGTACTTCGGACATAGCATGACACAACATAATTAATTAGAAAAGATAGTAATATTTGGTAAAATAGATGGCAAAAGGAAAAGAGAAGACATCTTTACAAGTGGATAAACGAAGCCAAGGAAGTGATAGCCCTGAGTTTGCAGGAGTTTAGCTGAACTGTTGATAATATGGAGTCTTGGAAGTGTCTCATTTATAGCATTGCCATAAGTCAAAGCCAGCTTTACAGTCATTAATAACAAGATCACAGCAGATAAACCATTGAGTACAAGTTAAAGTTCACTAGAGGAATGTGGTGGCTTAGCGTTTAAGATGGCAGTTCTCATAATCGTAAGGTCAGAAGGTTGGCAGTTCGAGGCCCGAGTGCTGCATGTCAGAGTGAGCTACCATCACTAGCTCCAGCTTCTGCCAATCTAGCAGTTTGAAAACATGCAAAGGCAAGTAGATAAATAGCTAGCCACATGACCATAAAGCCATCTTTGGACAATGCAGGCTCTTCAGCTTAGTAACGGAGATGAGCACCACCCCTTGCATTCAGTTATGACCAGACATTTGTATCAAGGAAAAACCTCTACCGTTTAACTTTTAACTTTCACTAACAGGTGAGGCACTTGGATGCCCAAAAAAGATTGGCTTGCTTTGAAACCCTCTCCCAAGGATGCCAGGTTACAGAAACAGGTAAGGATGTTTTGAAGGTTGCTGTGTGCTGAAGCCCCTTTTGTTCATTCTAAAAAAGAGAAATGGGATCTAGGAAATTATACATAGTGTAGAGAAAGTGGATAGTGAAATACTAGAAATGGGGGCCATATACTTCAGAATAGGAAATAAAAGAAGTATCGCTTGTGGTCTCTTTCATCTCTATGATTCACTCAGCACATACCGTGACTGTGGACTTTTCTACTTCAAGATTTAGTGGTCGCCACCAACTTGGACAACTTTTAAACGGATCTTCAATAAATTCATGCAGAATAAGGCTATCAAGGACCAGCAGATACGATGTTAAATATTACCTTCTGCACTGGTGGCAGTGGGCTTCTCAGTACTAGTTGCTGAGATACAAGTAGGAGTGTAGTCTTGCACTTACATCCCACTTGTTGACTTCCCATAGGCACTGGTTGGCTTCATTGAGAAACCAGTACGCATTCTTGGACCGGAGGCTACTTTGATTTGATTCTGCAGGGCTTTTCTCATGTTGCAGAGGAGAGGAAAATACAGTGCACCCTTGCGTGCCATTCATTCTCCCATTGCATGGCTTTCGGCGTATGATGCGGGCGTACTGTACTGGTCTTGAGGATTATCAATGTTTTTATAGTTGTTCGGTTTGTTTCGTTGTTAGACTCCTCCCATTAAGTTGTGATTTGTTTTATGTAATTGCAAGTGGGATGGGCGGAGGGATAAAACAGTGGAAAGGGAGGATACAAGTAAGTTTCCTAATATAACATTTTATTGTATAGATCTCTCTCATGTAGTTTTTGTCAGTGGCAACAGTTTTTTTCCTAGCGTTTCTATTAAAAAATAAAATCTCAAATTTTCATGCACAGTTGATGTTCTTTATGTCATTTTACACATCCTAAAAGCAATAAAAGGATATCAGTGTGCCAGTAGTTTTGATTTCTTAATTTCTTAATCATGGGTAAATGTTAGGAGCTAGCTGTGGATGAGGCCATACTTAATACATCAGGTATGTTTGCTGCAGAACAGAGCTTGCTTCTCTGAAATTTGAAGGTTAACATGCAGTACACATGTATTGTAGAGTTGTGGGTGAATTTAGCTTTGTAGAATGTGTGAGAAAACACACCTCTCTTCTGTGCTTCATACAGTCATTGGGTTTATGTGTCTTAAAGATAAAAAATAGTAAATTATGTCTATATTCAGATTGGCACAAGTGTTGCAAAATAATGATCATTCCTTCAGTTTCCTGCATGGTATTTTGGGATTGTTCATTTTCAAATCATAAGATTTTTGTGATATCCGTTGGGACCAATTTTAGTGTACAATTTCTTAAATATTAAATATTTATTATGTATTATTGATTAAATATGGTGGGAGAGATTCGAACTCTGGACATAATTAGTTTTCCATGCTTGCTATCCAGAATTGTCATTATATTCATATGTACCTTCACTGTATCTCTCTCTCTCTCTTTTGAATATTGGTTATACATCAGGTCCAATTTATGTAAGCAACATGAGATACATCTGATGTTATTGAACTAATCTTTTGTAAGATTAGGTTGAAAATACACGGTATTCTACATAGTATTTCAAGGTGTAAAATACAGTTTATTCATCTGTTCAGCTACTTTTTGCAGTTGGGGGACACAAATGTTTGAGAAGAATTTTGGACCAGTTGGATATTGCCTGTGGTAACAATCTGAGTTTCTGCTCCAGAAATCTTTGGGGATTGTTTCAAAGCGTCGTTTTTCTTTTGAGAAAACACTATGTAGAAATAGCATCAACTTGAACCATCCTGTTATATGTATTTTAAATGTTATGTTTACTTTAGTGCTACAAAAAAATCTCACCAGTTTTCACACTCCAGCACCATAATTGGCTGTATCTGTGAAAGCTGGATCTTGTTCTGCCTTTTCCTCAATAGAATTGTTTGGCTGCAGCACTCCATTCTGCCCTACAGTTCATCTGTATAAACTCATTGAAGTGGGGGACTCTCCACAATTGCAGAGAAAGAGGATTATGATGATGATGTAACACCTAAGGTCATAGTTTGATATTTCATCTGAAATGTGCAGTCCTGTAAAAATTTCAATTACTTTAAAAATGTCATTCAATACCTTTTCATAAAGCAATATTGTAAAACAATCCATTTTTATGTAATTTATGGGTGTTACCAAATGGCTGTCCCTTTGCTGGTGGAAAGTATCTATCCTAGTCACAAGGAAAGGGATTTTAAGCAGTTTTCTTCCTTCACCCCTTGCACACACAGAGAGAGAAAGTCACTTCTCAAGCTATTCTGAACCCTCTGGAAGAAATTTTGGGACATCAGCTAGATGCAACCCTATGTGTATAATAATCTTTAGCTCCTAATAGTTCACATTTGAAAGCGTAAACCATGTTGTACAAGCCTTTCTCCTTGTGTCACTGTGGATAAAACTAAACAAACTGAACTGCTTTCTAACTAGCTTAGTAGTTGTCTTGTAAATTATATGAAAGATGCAGTGATAAGATCAGTCCTATCGAACTGAAAAAAATTTTTTTAGAGTTAATCAGCTTGAGCTATAAGAAGAAATCAGTATTCAAGAGGTTTTTTCATTTATTTCTTTATTTTAAAAATGTGTTATCTCTAGTCATGCTTCAGATTGTATCTTCTAACTGTGGCACATTGTTCACTACAAAAAGACTTGATTGTTTTGTCTTTTTTGGCGGGGGGAGTACCATTCCTGCATCGTGTAAAGCAGACTCTTTGCCTTCCTAAGTCTAATAAATAGTATCCTTTTCTTTAATACATTAAACTGCAAATGGGGGAATAATTTGGAATGTCCGTTGTTCAGATATTTTCCAATATGAATTTAAGCATATCTTAAGATGGGTGTAAGAGAAAATATGGCCTTGCTTGTTTCCTCTAGCTGCAGAATATAAAGGTCATAAAGTTCTAATACTAACCTAGTAATTCCCCATAGGATCTAGCCTGGCATAGTGATTTGAGACTGTGACTCTGGAGTTCAAATACCTGCATGGCCATGCAAACCCATTGGGCAAATCACACACTCTCAGTCTCAGGAAACCCTACAATAGGGTTGCCATAAGATTATTTCAAACAGTTTAGAGAATGGGAAGGAGAGACTGATGAGAGAGTGGTGATAACAGGATTGCTGTATATCCTTTAAGAAAGTAGGAAATAGGTAGATTGTAAACTTGCAAACAATTTTTTTTTGTTTTAAAGGGTATGCAAACCCTGGCTCTGGACAATGCCTGATCATAATAATAATAATAATTATTATTATTATTATTATTATTAACATTTATTTATAAAGCGCTGTAAATTTACACATAATAATAGTGATTTGTCATCATGCTGTTGTACAGATGGACACTGTGTGTTTTCAGTAATCGCTGTGGCCAGGTCCATCCCTGGGAGTGGGTTTTTCTCTTGTAGGTGGGATGGTGGAATATGGAAATGTGTATGAGTATGTTTCTTAGTATTCTCGATGGCCATTCTTACCATACTGTTACACTTTTCTCTGAGACTTTGATAAAAGTCTCATCCTTCGTCCACTGTGTGGCAAAAAAAGTTTTGGATGGGAACTGAATTACAGTCGGCCCTTCTTATACACGGATTTTAAAGTATAAATTTCAAATATCAAACCTTGATTTTCCATTTTTTATAAGGGACACCATTTTGCTATGTCATTATATTTAATGGGACTTGAGCATCCACGGATTTTGTTATCGACAAGGGGATCATGGAACCAATCCTCAGCATGTAACAAGAGTCCGCTGTATTTTCAAAGGAACTTGGTTTCCTTTGTGTGTGCCACACCAGAGACGCCTAGGAGGTCTGTGCATATCTTGCTGATTCTTGATTCTTGATGTTTGGTCATGTGACATGTGGGTTGGGCACTGTTATGAAAGATATATATGGATGTCTTATTACCCTGTCTGTCCAGGTTTAAGAATCTGTGTATACATCCCATTCAGGGGGGAAAGGTTAAATTATGCCTATAGTGTTCTTTCTATCTCAGTGGTAGGCAAAATGGGGCCCTGAGCCATTTGTGCTCCCACCTTGGTTGTTTTTACAGCAACCAACACTTTTCTAAACCATTCTTTTGTTAATCCCCAGTTGGTCTCCATTTTTTAGAAGACTCCCAAGATTGTTGCTAACCTTTTGAACCCACCTGTATCATTTAAGATAAAAATGTCAATGTTCAAAATTATTGTTTTTTGTTCTCTGCATGAATCCTGGAAGGTCAAGGGGAGAAGATTGGTCCCTAGACCCATTAAAGTTGTCCACCTTGATTTATCTGCAGGCACTGCACTTTAATGGGAAAGCACCATGCCATTAATGTTTTAATATGTATTTCTTCACTTAATGTATATTTCTTGTCTTAATGTGAGTTTCTTTTTATTCAGTAAAATAATAGAGTGTACTAGGAGAGGAGAAAGGATGTGTGTGAAAGCTAAATTTCTGTTCAACCAGTGATTGTCAGAACTCTATTATTATTATTATTATTATTATTATTACTACTATTACTTTACCTTCATAAACTGGCACAAAAGAAAATAGACAATTTTTACCCTTGAGTTAAATATTTGATTGAGTAACAAAAAATACTCAGCATAGAATACACTAAACAAATAAGATAAAAATTTCCAGGGTGGCATAAAATACAAAGTGGCATAAAATACAATAAAGTTGTAAAATTTACATCCAATAATAATAATAATAATAATAAGCAGAAGAATCAGTCACGGGACTCTACCTAAAACCAAAGTTTGTACATAATCCAAACTCTATAAATGCTTGTGTAATAGTTTTCATTTTTTTTTAAAGAATATGTTATTGTTTGTCAGCAAATGGCTAAATGCTCAGTTTGTGTTGTTTGATGAAAGGGCTTTGCTCCCAATAATTGTAACATTTGCCTATATCCTGAACAGGATATTACAGAGCTAGAACTGTACAATGCAGCCTTGCCTTACATAGGGATCCGTTCTGCCCCCCCCCCCCCCGCATAAGGCAAATACTGCGTACAGTATTTGCCAATCCCTGTATTGCAGTGCGGCTGCTGCATAAACTGGAAGCTGTGTATGGTGCGCCCGCGAATAGAGCGGGCGCACTGTAGTAGAAATTATATAACAAGTTATCATGTTCTGTATTTAATTCATTATAGAAAACACTGTAGTGTGTTTCCTTTCCATATGTCAAAATTTCCTTTCCAAAGGCTTCTAAACTGTATTCATGTAGGAACAGGATGGGATACTCCCATTCATGCCAGATGTGTCGGGCTTTAAGCTCAGAATGTCACACAACGTGGTATGGGATCTTATTCCTTCTCATGTTTGCTCCATCTGTGATGACACTTTCAAATTGGTCTCTCTTCTGAGTGCAAAGAGTAGCAAAGAAAAGCAGAATTCCATTATGCATTGTGCAGTATTATATATTCATGTACAGGTTGAGTCTCCCTTATTTGAAATGCTTGGGATCATAAATGTTTTGGATTTTGGAATACTTGCATATACATAATGAGATATATTGGAAATGAGACACAAGTCTAAAGATGAAATTTGTTTATGTGTACATTTTACAGACATAGCCTGAAGGTAATTTTATACACAATACATTAAAAATAATTTTCTGCATGAAACAATGTTTGTGTACATTGAACCATCAGAAAGCAAAGGTGTCATCTTATTTCAGCCGCCCACGATTCTGGAGTACTTTGGATTTCAAAATTCCAGGTAAGGGAGACTCAGCCTTCATGTTGAAACTGGCTGTTAGTGGTTTCTTTTAATATGAGATAATTTAGATGCTAGACATGTAAATGAATCTCATTTTAGTTTCTAAATTGGTATAATAGCTGATGCCATGAAGGCTGGATCGTTCCCTAAACCATTGATAGTCCACTATCTCTTTTTAAGGTGTTCGATGTGCCAGAAGAGAAAACAGGTTGTGTACATGGGCAGAGGGACAAGCCTTGTTATTCATCCCTGAAAGCCAATGGTGATGCTGTGAAAAAGAAGTTTAATAAGAATGTATTCCTTTATTCTCTCAGCCTCAGAGGAGGGCAATGGCAAACACCCTCTGAACAAACCGTACTAAGCAAATTCCATGATAGGGACACTTTAGGAATGCCATAAGTCAGAAATTACTTAAAGGCACACAGCAGCAATTCCTGGAACAATGCTACAGGCTAGGTTAAAGTTGCCCTTTTTTGACCCTATTCTGGAATTAAAGGCCAACTGCAAAGCAAGTACTGGACAGTATCCCAGGGGTTCAGGGTCAAACTATACTTGACACTACATTAAAAAAATCCAGTTGAATTCCTTTTCCCTATGTTGTTAGCACCAGAGCAAAGGCTCCCCGCAGGGGTGGGGTGGAACTATCACTAGGGCCACTGTGAATGAAGAAAGAAGTTGTTACCTTACACTGTTATTGAGATGAAAAATTATTTGTCTTTCAAAGCCTGTTAACTAACCAGGGGGAACTGCCCTGATTCCTGATAACATATTGAGTGTTGCATTCAGCTCTGGCCTTTAAACACTTAAGAAGTCTCCAAAGAGTGACAGTGTCATAATTGTTCAGCTGTAGTAGCCCACCTGGGGCTTTATCTGCTGAAGGTGTGCGAGACAACTTGTACTCATCATTCCTTGTAATATTGGTAAATGGGTTTTTTTCTATTCTTTTGCCCATGTGGTGAAATTGGTATCCCTGAACACAGAGTAGACTTGGTGACCTTGAGGTTAGCAGAAGTTTTCAGGGGGAAGGAAGCTTAGGGCATTGACTCCCTCCCAAACAGTTCATAATAACTCAGTGGTATGGAATGCAAACAATGTTATTGGGGAAAGAAAAACAGCTGTGTCAAAGAAAGGAATAAAATTGAGTGACTGGAGCAGGATTTCTTCTTCAGTTTTGTACATGCACACACTTACATTTTTATGCACACAAATGAAAGAACAGCCTCATTATTTGGACTGGTAATGGTTGTGGATCACACCACAAAGTTGTTTTTAGTTACTAGGGATGGAGAAAAAGGCTATCTCTAAATATCAGTGGATGAATTTAAAAATTTAATACAGCTGGAGTTGTATACTAGCACAGTTCCTCTCTAGGTATCTCATGTGGGTGACTGGCAGTTAATTTCTCCCAGTGTGCCAGGGATTGGCATCTTATTTGTGGGAACAGGTTACAGTGGCTTCTTTCTTACATAGAAACTGACCAGGAGCTGGCAGTCAGTGAATTAGAAAATGGCACTAGACTAGGGACAACCACTTTTAATAGCCTTGCAGTAGTGTGTCCACTGCCCAAAGTCTTCTATCTAGGAACCCAGAGTAACCAACTCTATGGGGAGGTGCTAAATGGACACAAAATGCTAACTGTTATGAAGGGGTGGGAGAATGGGATGGGAGTAGTATTATCAAGTAGTATAATCGGTATTGTATTGAACCTGGCTTATTTAGACAGTACTTCTTTTAGTTATATATTCACATAGTAGATAAATAAAGAACAAATACTTAGATCATTTTTAAGAGTGCTATTCTTGTATCAGTATCATCAGAAACCAATGAAAGGAATGTTTTGAAATTTTTGAGGACTGAGTACCAAAGTATCTACAGGATGGGAAAGAATATACATTCTTAGTAGTTGACATGATTGTTCAGCCAACTGAAAAAGCAAATATTTTGACCAGAAGAGAAATACTTCATGTGGTGCACATGCTGCTATATTTGAGTAGCTGTTTGGATTCTTCAGGTAGATCCTTCCAGAATGGAAGAGTAGCTATGTGTGTATGTTAGCTTGAAGGGATTTTGACATTTCATGATGGCACATCTGGTAAGGAGAGGTAGTGTGGTATAGTGGTTTGAGCATTTGAGTATGATTCTAGAGGCAAGGGTTCAAATCCCTGGTTGACCATGGAAACTCACCTTGGGCAAGTCACATTCTCTTAGTCTCAGAAGGCATTGACAAACCCCTCTGAACAAATCTTGTCAAGAAAACCCTGCAATAGGTTTTCTTTATGGTTGCCATAGGTTGGAAGCAACTTGAAGACACACAACAACAGCAACTGGTGAGGTCGCAGGAGATGGCTTTTATGGTGGCTCTACTCTTTTTGTTAGCAAGCAAAGATGTTATTTAAACATGCTTCCAGCCTTAACTGGTTGAGGCTAAAGCATGTGCAACAGATGGGTTGTTTGTTATATAAATAATATTTTTAAATGTGCTTTTAATGTTTTAAGTTAATCTTTTATAATAGTTTAATGTTTTTTAAATTTCTGTACTAATTTGGATATTTAGTTTTATTCTACAACATAAGCCACTTTGGGTTCCATATTGGGACAAAAGTGGAACAGAAGTTAAATAAGTAAAGTATTTTTTAAAAGATCTTTGGTGTTTCTTATCAATACAGAATCATATATAAGGATAAAACTCTGGTTCTGTTTCATTTCATGTTTAGTTTTCAGCATTTTTTGACAGATATGATCTGGACCAATTTAAGTTTGTATTGAAATATTTGATTGGTCATTGGCATTATAGGCAATTCTTTTTTAGCTTTTTTTTCTGCTTATTTAATATACCATTCCACACCTTATTTAGAACTATGATTTGAGATGGAATTTTATTTAAATCTCAGCTAATACAGAATTTAAGCACTAGCCATGTTTATAACCTTTATTTCTACTACCTGCATTGTCAATAAATTTTTATGATGCAGGTAGTAGAAACTATGGGCAGTAACCAAGGACATAATCAAGGAAGAATGCAGAAAGACATTAGCAGTGGCCAAAAAGAAAGAAAGGAAACAATGGGTGATAGATGAAGGACTGCATGCAGTAAAGAAAAGGAGAGAGGCAAAAGTTTTTCCGTCAGCAGGGGAGGCGGAACAGAATTCCCACTGATAAGGAAGCCCCACTGTACTATAATGAACAAAAAAAGAATGAGAGATCTTTCTCACAAAATCCGGGAACTCAAAGGGAGGTTTAAACCAAGGGTTGGAATGCTCTGTGACAAGAAAAAGAAGATACAAGATCAATAAGAAATAAAAAGGTGCTGGGTGCAATACACAGAAGATTGGTATAAAAGAGATGCAAAAGTGAATGACCCATGGAGAGAAGAACCCTATGAAGATGAACCCCAAATTCTAAAACGAAAAATGGAAGAGGCAATAAAAGAAATTGGAAAAAATAAGTGACCAGGAACTGATGGTATTCTAATTGAACTGCTACACTGTACACAGACAAAAGCAACTCTAGTGCTAACTAACATATGCCAACAAATATGGAAAATAAAATGATGACCAACAGATTGGAAGCGATCAATATATATTCCAATCCACAAAAAAGAGACACAAAACACTGAAGCAACTATAGGACCATAGCATTAATCTCCCATGCAATGTAGACTCCAATCACATATGGAGAGAGAAATTCCTGAGGTGCAAGCAGCGTTCAGGAAAGGAAGAGGCACCAGGGATCGTATTGCAAATATATGATAGCTAATGAAGCACACAAGGCAATTCCAGAAAAAAACCTGAGCATATGCTTTGTAGATTATAGCATAGCATTTGATTGTATAGATTATTAAAAGCTATGGAACACTCTCAAAGACATGGGCATGCCAATGCATTTTGCAATCCAATATGTCTCCATTCCAGTGAGGTCACAGGCCTCTTTGTAGGCAGAGAATAATGGATTCCTCAATAAGTTTCCATGTTTTTTTATCAGGAACATTGGGGTGGTGGAGAGGTAAAACATGCGAATTCAGTCTAAATTTAAGAAAAAAGTTGTTTTACCTTGGTTGAAGTCTGCCAACAAAGAGGCCTGTGATCTCACTGGAATGGAGACATATTGGATTGCAAAAGAGGTGTCCCTGTTGAGATTCAAATGGACTTTAAATTTCCTGGATTTAGAAAATCTCCCTATTGCTGCATGGCCAGAAGGAAGAGGAGCCTGCCTAAAAAGATATCATCTCCATCATAACATCTTTACTAAGGACTGAAACAACATGCAGGCATCTGACTAACATCTCAAATTGCCCCCCCCCCCCAAACTATTTGGTTTGCCTGATAAAGAAGCCCATGGAGTTTTGAAAGCTTGCAACAAGTATATTGTGCATTTTGATTGGCCAGTAAAGGTATCACTGATGGATTTTTGTTTGTACAGGGTTAGACTCAGAAGAAACATCAGCATATTAAGATACACAGATTCTGGAACTGCTGGGGGAAATCACACAGTTGATTAAGGGAGGTCAAATATGAAAGAGCAAAGGCAAGCTTAATGTTGAATATAAAGAAAACAAAAATACTGGCCATAGAAGAGATACATAAATTCAGCCTAGACAATGAGGAAATTGGAAATAGTTAAAGAATTCCCTACATAGGATCAAACATTGATCTGAATGGTGGCTGCCATCAAGAAATAAGAAGAAAATTAGGAATACAAAGGACAGCTATGAAGGAACTAGAAAAGATCCTAAACAGTAAGGATATACACCTGAGCACCAAATTTAGAATCGTCCAAGCCATTGTATTCCCCATCACCATGTATGGATGCAAGAACTGGACAGTGAAGAAAGCAGACAAAAAGAAAATCAACTCATTTGAGATGTGGAGTTGGAGAAAAGTGCTGAGGACAGCCAAAAAGACATACAAATGAGTTACTGTGGACAGCCAAAAAGACAAACAAATGGGTCCTGAAACAGATTAAGCCTGAAATCTCAGTGGAATCCAAGATGTTGTATTTTGCTCATATAATGAGAAGGCACAGATCACAATAATGCTAGGAAAGGTGGAGAGTAGTAGACAGAGAGGAAGACTGCATGCCAGATGGATGAGCTTAATCAGGGAAGTCATGGACTTGAATTTGCAGGAACTGAGCAGAGCAGTGGTGAATAGGGAATTGTGGAGATGTCTCATCCACAGGGTCGCTATAAATAGGTGTCAGACTCAAGGGTGGTTAACAGCAAGCAACAAACTACCTTTATGCATTTGTTTGTAACATTACTGAATTTTTGTTTTCATATTTTTATTCATTCAGTTTTTCCACAAACAGGCACTTGAAAATAAGTGGTGCAGCTTTGAAAATAAACCAAGAATGAGGACAAAGAAGCCTGAATCCTGTCGATTAATTCTAATCAGAATAGACTCATTAAATCAGTTGTTGAATAGAGGGTCAACACATAAATCCTTTTAATTCAGTGTGTCTTTTCTACTTGGCACAACAAGTAGGATTCAGGGCAAAGTCAGCATTTTAAGGTTAAGTGTAAACCCCATTAATTAAAGATCAGATATAATGGGCATCAAAATAGTGAAAAGAAAACAGACTTCAAAAGAAATTAAGATCTAGAAGTAGCTCTTTAGATGGATTGTTCCAAAATATGTAAGAAAACCACCAAATTGGTAAGGAAGTAGTTATATAAGGAGCAAACTCATTCTCAGAAATATTCTTAGGTTTAACCTGATCAACTGGAAAATGGAGCTGAAACTAATCAAATTAAATTCAGCAGAAACAATGAGACCTTCATTTAGGTGACAAAATCTAAATTCACAGGTATAGGAAGGGGGATACATGGCTCAGCAATAAAAAAGGTAAAGGTTTCCCTTTTGATGTGATAGTCTAATTGTGTCCAACTGCGGGGAGCTAATCCGTTGCTAATCTGAGGGAGTCAGAGTTGTCAGAGATGACTCCATGGTCATGTGGCCAGCATGACTAAATGCCAAGGTGCACAGAAGGCTGTTACCTTCTCACCAAAGTGTTACCTATTTATCTACTTGCACTTTTACATGCTTTTGTTTTTTTTATTAATAATCTTTATTAATTATATACACTATTAAAAAGAAGGATAATTATTCCTATCTTTAAAAAAGGCGATAAGCAAGAGCCAGCAAATTATCGCCCGATAAGCTTGCTTTCTATTGTAGGTAA
>NC_056525.1:167280023-167286279 GCF_019175285.1 Sceloporus undulatus
CGCGGGCGGCCCCCCTCCCTTTCCAGGCCTCTGTGGAGGCTTGGCCTTCACAGAGGCCGGGAAAGAGGGAGCAGAGCCAGGTCGCCTCCCTCGGCGGAGGAGGCCAAGCAGGGAACGGGCCTCGCTCATGCGAGGCTCCTTTCCCTGCCTGGCGTCCGTCGCGGGGGACGGGTGTCCCGGGGGCGGGGCCAAACCGGGGCGGGACCATGCGGACCCACCCCAAACCAGGAAAGTCCCGCCCCAGGTGGGATATGGCATCCCTAGTGGCAAAGGATTGTTCTGGACTAG
Organism: Sceloporus undulatus; assembly: GCF_019175285.1. Lineage (NCBI taxonomy): Eukaryota > Metazoa > Chordata > Lepidosauria > Squamata > Phrynosomatidae > Sceloporus > Sceloporus undulatus. Next base: position 167,280,312 of record NC_056525.1, read on the forward strand.
GATAAGAAAATATTTGGAGGCATAAGACAAAGAGCAGTTGCAAACAATCTACCATACAGTGTTTCAGTGTTCCTAACAGAGTCAGCAAGGAAAAAGGGGAAAGAACAGCACAGTTATAATTACTTCAAAAGTGCTGTGATTGGAGGAATTTCTTTGTAAGGTCATTTGCTGTTTGAAATTAGTGATCAAGGAATACCTCTTTTCTTCCCATCCTCCCACCTGACACTTTCTTTAATGGAGAATTCAGGAGAAAATGTATCCAGTTTAAACTGATGGATGGTCCCCCTGAAGAACAGGCCCACAGTTTGGGAGTAGCTCAATTTGCTTGAAGTCACTTCAGAGACCTTTGTAGCAAATGTAGTCCAAGTATTTCCACACTGAACTGCTTTGTTTTAGGATTTGGAATTTCTCTGAAGAGAATGCAAAACCTTAATGTTTTCCTGCTTCAATTCCTTCTTGAAAATAGGGCAGAGATCTGATAGGCCGCCTCTCATTGTTTGGATAGAACTTTCCCCAGATTTGGATCCCAGCTAAATCACACTGGAATGTTTTAAAGAACTAAAGAATAAAGCAGTTGTTGTTGTTTTTACTTGCTTTCAAGTTGTTTCTGACTTATGGCGACACTAAGGCAACCCTATCATGGGGTTTTCTTGGCAAGAATTGTTCAAAGCAGGTTTGCCATTGCTTTTCCCTGAGGCTGAGAGCATGTGACTTGCCCAAGGCCATACAGTGAGTTTCATGGTACAGCAGGGAATCACACCCTGTTCTCCAGAGTTGTGGTCCAACACTCAAACAACTATGCCATGCTGTCTCTCATAATTTTTATCCTAGTAGTTGTCAGGCACTTTTGGGGGCACAAATTATTTCTGTGACGGGAAGAAGCTTGTAGAGGCTTCTGGGACTGAAAATTATTAGTTTCACTCCACCTATGAATGGAAAAGAAATTCAATGTTTTCAAGATTATTACTGGAATTACTGGAACTTGTTGTGGGGTGTAATTTGTATGTTCACAATGTTTGTGGTATGCTCCATATGTAAAAAAAATTATGTCTCTTTTCTTTCCACAACCTGGCACACCCTGTCCCTACTTTTTTACAATACCTTGCCTGATGAAAGCTTACATAGTATTTTGTGCATTTTTCCACTTCCCTTTTTTGACTGCCCTAATAAAGGTATAACCTAATTTGAAATGTGGATATGGGATTTTATTTTTGATTAGCATAGCTGACTCTATGTTCCATATTGCTTCCAAGTGAAATTAGTTAGACAAGTTAGTTGAATTGGTCCCACTGCCATCTCATGTTGATGGCAGTGGAACCAAAATCCAAAGAAATTAGTCTATATTCATAAGCCAAAGTATTTGTGATATTCTTATTAAGGGCCTGAACAGACAGTTTGTGCCCTAAATTTAATTATTTTTCAGTACAGTCAGAGATTGTCCACACAGACCAAAAGGCCCGGGGTTCCCCCTGGCCTCACATGCCCCTTACCTCCATCATCAGTGCTGCATGTGTGTAGACCCACCATCTTATGAGGAAATGGGGCATCTGGCCATATGTTTGCAGCTTGGTGCCCTATTTCTGCATCAGACATGGCAATAGTGGGTCTTCTTGTGTGCAGGACCAATGATAGAGGTAAGGGCCCACAGTGGTACCAGATCCATGGCATGGGGACAGGCAGGCATATAAACATCCGTCCATCCTCATGCTAGCCTGGGAACTGATCTGGGTTGAACCTGTGCTTTCCTGGTTCATCTGCTCATCCTTTAATGAAGTAAATATACATCCACTGATGTACCAGAAATGCAGTCCTTTCCCACCTCATTGTAGTGTGCAGGCTAATTCGACTCCAAGAGCACAAGCCTTCAGCAGATTCAGTAAAAATTTATTCAGTAAGCACAGTTGATCACAGAATATAATTGTCAGGACTGAAAGGTTTTTCCAGTCACACAGCAAAGTCCAAACAATTCACCTGTTAAAAAAGCCTTCATCCCATTTGTCAGCAACTCAAAACATACTATATTCTGAGGTGTTACCCCTCCTGCTTTCCTCCTCTATCAAGCTACAGCTTCCCACAAGAACAAGATTGGTGATTTGAAGCTGATCATTCTTCTCCACAAATCTGCTCATTATCTCAGGCTGCAAATGAAACAAAATCTTTTCTTTTCCCAGCATCACCAATAGGATAGCATACCCCGGCATCCTTCATTACCACACATATGCTCAAACACAGCATTAAAGCCTGGCAGGACTATGTCTGTACCATGGTACTGACACTCATAATAGCGGAGAGTTTATTTCCAGTGGGAATTCAGAATTGAATTTAAAGCTTTATTTATATGCTGAATTCCCAGGCAGGGTAAGCTGTTGATTAATAGGAATCCAAACAGGTTTTGAATTAGTCAGAAGCAAATGATGCCAGAGTTGCTTGTGGCTTGGCTAGGTGGCTCATCCCAGCCATGCTAATAACTATTTTTACTGCTATGGTGTGGGAGTAACTATTCTACTTCCAAAACGGGAAGCTGCGTTGGTAATGCACTGACCACCCAGTGCAGTTTTTCTCCCTAGGATGTATGTAAAATGAGCTAATTGCAAAAGAATATGACCATCTCATCATTAAGGGTGTATATATTTAAACAATTGTTTATTAGTGTTTGGATTTCAAATCAGTGGGAGTTTGGGAGAAAAACTGATTATTGGCAAAATGAACTGAGTTCTCTAACCCCAGCTTCAAGTCAGACTAACAGCTAAATTGTGTGTGTATGATGTTACTCATTAGTTGCAGTTTACATGTTGCTTTGTAGGTGTTTAGGTATGACATATATTTATAATATATTTATGAATCTTATTTGTTTTAGCACACCTTCTCTCTTCCTTGATCCTTCTAACCTGCAGCCATTTTTGCTTCTCCCCATACCTTTCTCCTCTATTAAACCATGTATTTGATTACAGACAAGTACTGTAAGTACAACTACTTTTATTTGCTTTACTAAAGAAAGCTAAATGTGTTTCTTTTCTCTGCTGGATTGTGCAGGTGGGGAGAGGGCATGGGACTGGTTGTTCTTTGGTTTTTTGCCCTGCCAATTGGATTACTCTGCTTGAGAGATTATGGGGTGGGAAGGAGAAAGAAAGGAATTAATGTGTTGGGACCAGCCCAGGACATGTGGTGCTTGAGGTGGAACAGCAAATGATACTCCTTCTCACTCCAATCAAGATATATAGCACCTAAAGCATGGTCATCCAGCTTGGTAAACGAGACAGAAAAGCCCACAAATGCTGCTTCTCCTGCCCTGGAAGCTAAAATACTTGTTTGGCAAAGTAAAGAACCAATATAAGATGCACTTCATAGAATATAGAACTGTAGAGTTGGAAGAGGCCAGAAGAGTCATCCAGTCCAACACCCTGCCATGCAGGAAATCACAATCACAATAACCAATTTTGTAACTAGTGTTGACAGATCTCAGGAGCTGGCTTTGAATCCCAGGGCCTGCCTACTTTAATCTACTGCTCAGGGTGGGGGGGAGGGAGGAATCTCAAAACAAGAGCACTATCTTGAAAATTGTATTACAGATATTTTCTCCATTTGTTAGACTTGCCTGGGATTTATCCATGTCACCAGAACTCAGACAGAGAAGGTAAACATTTCACAAAACTACAATCCCAGAATGCCATAGCATCGAGCCAAGGCAGTTAAAGCACCAGAAAACTGCATTATTTCTGCAGTGCTGATGCAGCCATAGGCAGACCTAGCACTGCCAATTGCACGCAAAACCATAAAGTCCTGAGTTATTTTCAGACTAAGAAACCTGCTAGCTATTATGATTATATTTTTGCCATCACAGACTAGCACAACTACCTGGTTGGATAAAAATACAGTGCAAATACAATCTCTTTCTTGAAGCAAATGGTTGCAAGGATTTTCAAAATCAATTATAAAAGGCATTGCAAAAATGCTAAAACTGTTAGTTGCTGTAAGTCAGAAACTACTTGGAAGCACACAAAAACAAGAAATATTGACAGTATTCCTCTAAGAATAATCCTCTTCTGTGTGTATATTGGTGTGCCTTCATGTTTCTGATTTACGCAGCAAGATTTGATCAGAGGAGGTCTGCCTCTGCCTCAGGGTGACCAGATCTCATAGCCATAAAGGAGGGCAGGCACCACAAAATGTGGACATTGAAGAAAAAACCAGGACATTACCAAATAAAGCTAAAAGCACTACAGAAAATAATCCATGCTTCTTAGCCATGCTCAAAATGGAGGACGTTTTGAAATTCCCCTGGACAGAAGGCTGAAAGTAGGCCATGTATGTCCTGGAAAAGGAGGATATCTGGTCACCTTACCAGTGCCTCCTCTGAGGATAGACAGTATGACTTGCCCAAGTCACCATAAGTCATAAGCATGCAAAACAAAGAAGTACTGAAGCATTCCCTCTGCTAATCTACAGTAGGATAAATTGGATCTTCCTCTTTACTGGCTTTTTTATAAAAAAACAAGAGAAAGCAGAGGCATTTTGCTGTGCAGCAGGCCCTCTCTGTATCTTTGTTTCCAAAATGCATCCTAGCAATTCTTCCTCCCTTTTCCAAGCCAGAGGCTCTTGCAGACCCAGGAAAGAAATACCTTTGTGATCCATGCTGAAAGTCTCCTTGGAGATGCATTCACAGGACAATTTTAGAGCCTCATCTTGCTAATCCCCCCATTGCACAGGCATAGAGGACCCAGGATCTTTGCAAACACAATGCACAGAAGCCTGGCCAGGAGGTGCAATGTGGGGGGAGGAGGAGAATATCCATTCTGTTTTGCAGGGGTGGCCAAATAGAAAGGCTCCCATTGGTTTCCTCCCCCCTCCCCCTTCCATTACTCCAGCCTTTTTGCACACCAAAGGCAGTCATGCATGATCCTCCCTGGGAGAGACTAAGGGAAGAGTGCAAATTACCTGGGAGCAGGATTTCAGCCATTTTCTGCATTTTGGAGCACTGTTGCATCACCCTGACCTGCATCTGCACTGCAGAAAGAAGCAGTTTGGCAACATTTTAATTCAATCTTTATTTAGAGTCAAAGACCCAGTGAGCCATGCTGTACTTAAAACCAGACAAATAGAAAGGTTGCATACAATTAAAAACCAGACAAAATAGAAAGGTTGCATACAAAGTACAAAATATTTACATAAAATTAAATTATCAGTTGCATTACAACACTAGATAGAGATTGTTATTTTAATACTTAATCTTTCATTATTGTTAAGTACACATCTACAAGAAAGAAAGAAAGACACAATCCACTAAACAGTTCTACTCCGTTACATCCACTAGACATTAGACCTACTACTACGCATAAAAACATGGAACATAAAAATAATGTTACACAATAACTAGTTCTATAGAAACCAAAAAACTTCTAGTCTCTACCCTCTGAATAATTCATACTCTATTAAAACTTTTACCTCTATTCTATTTCATCGTACGCTCTATATTGAATATTTATATCAAATATTATTAATACTTAATAATTTATATCAAATATTATTATTATATCTTATATTGAAATATTATATCAAATATTTATTATATACTTATATTGAAATATTTACTTATATTAAGTAAATATTATATTCATACTTATACCTATATTTATAATAATATTAATGAATGTTATTTATATTAATATTATATATATATAATATTATACTTATATTGACATAGTTCTTATTATTGGAATTATTTTGATGACATAGGTCCAAAACACACTGCAAAATAATCCAGTTTGAGACCACTTTACTGCCCTGGCTCAATGCTAGGGAATTCTGGGGACTGTAGTTTTGTGAGACATTGGCCTGTTACAGACAGCCAAAATAAAGCTGCCGAGTCACAGTGGAGGTATGGTTTCAATGATGCATGCGTCCTAAGAGTCCAGAGGTCACACCAAAGCCACGCTCCAGCTCTAAGGACTGGAGCATGCTTTGGTGTGCT
>NC_056525.1:167286304-167293695 GCF_019175285.1 Sceloporus undulatus
GTGGCTTCTGGACTCTTAGGACACATGCATCATTGAAACACCATACCTCCACTGTGACTCGAAGCAGCTTTATTTTGGCTGTCTGTAACAGGCCATTGAGTCCTCTCTGTCAGAGAGCTCTGGTGCCACAATAAACTACAATTCCCAAGATTCCCTAGCACTGAGCCAGGGCAGATAAAGTGGTCTCAAACTGGATTATTTCTGTAGTGTGTTGTGAACCATAGTTATAGATCTACTGCCATTGGCCAGACCCCTTTTTGATCCTCTGTTCTCTCTAATTTTAACAGCTAAAGAATTGCAACAGACACAATAATGTTTGTGTATTTGTCTTGCAACATTATTTTGATATAAAACATTTCAGAATGGCCCAGTTTACAGCTCAATAAGGGGGCAATCACCTGGTTCTGGTTGTAAAAGTTACATGAGGACAAAAATACAATGCTTTAACCACCATGGCTCCATGCTATGGAACTCTGGGATCTGTAGTTTTTTGCAGCACCAAAGCCCTCTGACAGGAAAAGCTAAACATCTCACAAAAGTACAACTTCCAGAAGTCCATAGCACAGAGTCATGGCAATTAAAGCAGTCTCAAACTGCATCATTTCTGCAGTAAAGGTTAAGACTAGTGGGTCCCAAACTTTGGCCCTCTGGATGTTTTGGGCCTTTAACTGCCAGAAGCCTCAGCCACCTTGGCCAACGTTTGGGAATTCTGGGAGCCCAAGTCCCAGACATCCGGAAGACGGCCAAAGTTTGGGATTAGACTGTAATGGTACCCAACTGGCACCAAAGGAACCAACACATGGAAGAAAAATCATTACATTAGTAATTAATCATAAGGACCAGTATTATTAGTCGTTATTGGTTAGTAATATTAATTATATTAGTAAATATTAGAAAACCAGTATTATTAGTAATAATTAAATAGTACTATTAATTATATTACATTAATTATATATGTAATATTTATATTATATACTACTATAATATTAATTATATTCGTACTTAATAATACAAAACCAGTATTATTAGTAATTATTAATTGGTAATATTAATTATATTAGTAATTAAGGGCAGGGAACCGTCTAATTTACAAAGATTGTATGCACAGCGCTGTGTAAATTTACAGCGCTTTATGAATAAAAGATAATAATAATAATTAGTAATATTAATTATATTACATTGATTTTATATATTTATATTATATATATATAATGTTTATTTTATTTATGTATATTAAATACTAATATAATATCAATTATATTAGTAATTAATAACAAAACCAGTGTTATTAGACTTTTTGCATGCAATTACAGAAAGGTGAAGCTCATTCATCAGCCAAGATCCCTTTTGTGTTTTTGCTGCAGAGGCAGATTGATTCCTCCTCTGCGCCTGCGCTCTGTCTGTCTCTTTGCAGACGCTCCCTTGTAAGCAGAGCGTTCCATTTTTTCCCTCGCGCTCAAAAAGGAGGCACTCAGAAACAGCGAATTAAAGAGAGAAAGAGGTGCTATTTCAACCACTCACTTCCGGTTCTCATTTGCACTCCGCGACATGCATCTAATGATGAGAGGCTGTGGAGCCGCTCTGCCACCTCTCCTCTATGGTGACCGTGTCCCTCTTTCGTTCTTGATCCCAACCAATGAGGGAAATTATATTCTCGCGAGAATGGAAGCGAGAAGAGAAATGCGGAAGTGGGGCGAATGAGTCATACTACTGGCTCCCGGTCGAATGTGAGCGTGCGCGGAACGCATTTCTCTTCTCGTTTCCATTCTCGCGAGAATATAATTTCCCTCATTTCCGGCTATCGACTTTCTGCTCTTTTCCTTTCCGACGCCTGGAGTGTTGCTTTCTCCGCGCGCATGCGCACTGCGCCGATCTCTCCCCAGTGCTGTCGGAGAAGGAGTTGGGAAGCTAAACAAAATGGCGGCGGTGGTGGAGCTGGGGCTGCGGACCCGCGGGTAAGGATGTCCGCGTCCCCCGCTCTTCGGCCAGAGGGAAGGGCAGAGGAGGCGGAAGAGGGAAGAAGCGGCGCCAGAGAACCCTTATAACGGCCTAGAGGCGGCCTCCGTTCGGCCTGGGGCCTCCTCGGCTTCAAGGCGGGGACGAGGCCGCTCCGATCGCGCTCCACAAGGCCTTGCCCCTCCAAATGGGAAGGGATCAGGTCCAGCAGTCCTTCCCTCCCTCTGAGGCCTGGACCAAGGCAGATGGACTGGAGGGAGGGCGCCAGGCCTGATGGAGCTGGCCGGCCTTTGTCTCCCTTCGGCTACACGAAGGCAGATGGCACAGTTCAACTCTTGGTTGCATAAAGCCATAGTTTAAAGCTCTTGGTTGGATCAAACCATGGTTTAAAAACCTGGTTGGATCAAGAAGACGAGGTTTCTTGTGGTTGGATGCAGCCATAGTTTAAAAACCTGGTTGGATCAAGCTGTACTTCAGAAATCTTGGTTGGATCAAACTATGGTTTAGCAATCTTGATTGGATGGAGCCATGGATTTAAAGGTGTTGGTTGAATCAACCCACAGTTTAAGGATCTTGGTTGGATGAAGCCAAGATTTAACAGTCTTGCTTGGATCAAGCTGTGGTTTAAAAAAATTGGTTGGACTGAGCCATGGTTTAAATCTTGAATCAAACCATGGTTTTAAAATCTTGGTTTAAACCATGTCTTAAAATTTTTTGGTTTAAACCATGGTTTAAAAACCTTGGTTTAAACCTTACCTTAAGAATTTTGGTTTAAGCCATTGTTTAAGAATCTTGATTTAAACCATGGCTTAAAAATCTTGGTTTAAATCACATTTTTAAACTCTTCATTTACACCATGGCTTAAATCTTGGCTTAAACCAGTCAGTCCCAAACTGTGCCCTTCTAGGTCTTTTGGACTTTGGCTCCCAGGATCCCAGACTGTTGGCCAAGACGGATGAGGCTCCTGGGAGCTGACGTCCCAAAACACCCGGAGGACCAGAACTTGGGAAACACTAGCTTAAAGCATGGTTTGAACCTTGACTTGAACCATGGTTTTAATCTTGACTTAAACCAAATGACTTCAAAGAACACTCCTAGATTTGTAAATCAATTATTTGTGTTTTAAGTCTTGTTATTACTACTGTTTTCTAATCTTTTTACTGAAACAATGACGACTGTTTGAGTTTAGACATTGTAATATTTTATTTGATCCCAATATATTAGTTTGAATGTGTTTACAGAATGGAAGATGCCGACATTTCAGAGAGGAGCGCAAATGAAGAAAATGGAGACATTTCAGAGGGAGACCAACCTCAGGCCAAGCACAACCGACATAAAAAGAAGAAACACAAACATAGAGGCAAGCATAAGAAACACAAACATTCTTCAGAAGAGGATAAGGACAAAAAGCATAAACATAGGCACAAGCACAAGAAGCATAAGCGGAAGGAAGTTGCTGACGCCTCTGATAAGGAAGATGGACCGGCAAAAAGAACTAAAATTGATTTCTTAGCTCCCCTAGAAGATTTAGAAAAGCAAAGAGCGTTACTGAAAGCTGAACTTGAAAATGAGCTAATGGAAGGAAAAGTCCAGTCTGGCATGGGATTAATTTTGCAGGGTTACGAGTCAGGCTCCGAAGAAGAGGGAGAGATCAATGATAAGGTGAGGAACGGGACTAGATCATCAACTAAATCATCAGCTGTTAAGGGGAAGCTAGAGATCATGGACAATAAAACTAGTTCAAAGAAGCGGAGTAAGAGCAGATCAAAAGAACGGACTCGACACAGATCTGATAAAAAGAAAAGCAAAGCTGGTGCTGATCATATAAAAGAAAAACCAGCTAGAAGCAAATCAAAAGAGAGGAGAAAATCAAAAAGTCCCTCTAAAAGGACCAAGTCTCAAGACCAGATCGGAAAGTCAAAATCTCCAACCCTTAAAAGGCGCTCTCAAGAGAAAAATAGGAAGTCCAAGTCTCCCCCAGAAGATAGGAGTAAAGCAGAAGAAAAGATTAAGTTAAGAGATCGTAAAAAATCTCCCGTTGTTAATGAAAGCAAAAGCAGAGATCGTGGCAAAAAATCCAAATCCCCAGTAGAACAAAGGAGCAAATCCAAAGACAGGCGATCGAGGTCTAAAGATCGAAAATCCAGAAGATCAGAGACTGAAAAAGAAAAGAAGCCCATTAAATCTCCTTCTAAAGATGCATCATCAGGGAAAGAAAACAGGTCTCCTAGTAGGAGACCTGGTCGCAGCCCAAAAGGAAGAAGTTTGTCTCCAAAGCCACGAGATAAACCAAGACGCAGCAGATCACCTCTCCTTAATGATCGCAGATCTAAGCAAAGTAAATCTCCGTCCCGAAACCGATCTCCCAGTAGGAGAGCAAAGAGCAGATCAGTGGAGCGAAAAAGAAGAGAACCTGAAAGGAGGCGGTTTTCTTCTCCCAGGTAATTTTAGCAAATAAAGCAATAGGTTCGATTTCCCCTGTAGTCCCTACACCCTCATAACTGTTTTGGAGAGGTGTAGAAAGATCCAGGACATTGTACGATGTTATACTGGAAACAGTAGGGGAAATCAACATGTCATCTCCCTCACCCCCCTTTTTCTTGGAGTACTATCTCAATTGAATAAGGAATGTTCCTTTCATGGTAGAGCACTTCTATTTCTGGAAAAAGGTCTGGATTTCAAAGAATTTAGTGTATATAAAGAAAGAACTGCAGCTAGGTTCATTAAATTTTTCACTAGAAATCGCTATATGAATAAAACTCCAATTTCAATCATGTTTCTCAATTTAGCAGTTGCTCTATCTATATAAACTAGTTCATAGAAACATAACTGGGGGCCAAAACACTGAAGAAATAATCTAGTTTGAGAGCACTTTAACTGCCCTGGCTCGGTAGTAGGGAATCCTGGGAAATGTAGTTTATTGTGGCACCAGAGCTCTCTGACAGAAGGCTAAATGTCTCACAAAGTTACAGTTCCCAGAATTCCCTAGCATTGAGCCAGAGCAGTTAAAGCAGTCTCAAACTGGATTATTTCTGAAGTGTGTTTTGGGCCTGTGTTCTAGTTAATTTTTCAAGCCCATTATGTGACCAACGTTCTGTCCCACTTTGGCAGTTCTTAATAGAACAGAATTCTTAATAGAATACTAGTTAACCTCAAGATTGTGCCATTTTCAGAAGAGAGAATGTGATTCTGTTTCCTGATTTTTTTCATATTTTTCTCATGCAAAAATTAAATACCTGAACAGTGCTTCTGCTGTTAAACAATAAAAATAATTTTGTAATGGAGTTCTTCTCTCAGCTATACAGCCATAAAACCCACTGGGTGACCTTGGGCAAGTCCCATACTCTCTGCCTCAGAGGAAAGCAACAGAAAACCTCTGAACAAATCTACCCCCCTGATAGGTTCACCTTTGGGTCTCCATAAGTAGGAAGCAACTTGAAGACACCACAACAGCGAACTTAAGATGCTGTAGTTGATCATCATTTTATTGTTTTTGTAATCAAAGCTTTGTTTTTAAGAATCATTTTAATGAGATTATGGGCTGGAATAGACGGCGTGGATGGGGCAATGTGAAGCCACCCCACCAGAAGACAGTTTGGGGCTGTAGCAGATGCACACCTTTAGTGGCTCTTCCATGGTCCCACACTGGATTCCTGTTGTGGGCTTGTGGTGTGTAATCTCCACACCCCCAAGACGTCAAGAAGCCAGCTGACATCCAGCTGCTTGGGCGCCTTCAGGGTGTGCAGGATGTGCGCACCACATCCCGAAGCAGCCCAGAACCACCCAGAAGGCGGCTTTTAGTGCTGATCTGTACCAGCCCTACATCAGTTTATCTTAATTAGAAATCTATTACTTTCCATCTCAGTTTGATTAGAATTTATTTGGATGCAATATAGCTATGATTAGATTGTTGGGTTACAACTCAGAGAAGTATATTTAGAAGAAATGTTTAGGTGAAGTTACAGGTTCTTTCTTATTCCAATACTTTATTAGCAAGAATTCCATATGCACTCAGCAAAGCCAAGAATATTGAATTTGATCCATACTTAGTTATGCTTGGAAGTTTAGTGAAATCACTGAGACTTAAGTTCATCTTGCCTACGATGTCCCATTGATTTCATTGGATGTATGTAACTATGGTATGAAACACACAGGCCAAACAAAGCAGCTTTTGATCACTGGGGGTGTGGCACTGGGGGTGTGGCATTAAAACGTAATAAACAGTAATCTGCCATTACCATTTTCAAATTGTCTCCCTAATGGTATTTATTATATCTGGTATTTTTTTACTTCTTGCAAATTAATGACTGTAGTACTTATGACACATTCTTCTTTGAGCTTGTGAATAGACACTGCTGCTGCTTGGAAAAATGAAAAACGCCTTAAGGCAGAACAGCTTTTTTTGAAAGAGGTTTAATTTGGGGGCTCCTATTTATACCTAACACTAGGTATAAAGGCAGACTGAAGTTTAGGAAAACATACAGCGCACCCACTCCATATGCAGGCATGCCATACACAGCTTCTGGTTTATGCTGAAGCAGCACTGCAATGTATTGAATGGCGCATGTGCCGCACCACCGCAAACACGAGCCCCATTCTATTGAATGGGGTTTGAGCTTATGTGATATTTGCCTTACAAGAGGGGAGGTGTCCGGAACAGATCCCCACATAAGGCAAGGCTCCACTGTATTTGAAAGTTTACTGTTGGCAATTAAAACAAATAAGATGAGGATTAAGTACAGATATTGAAACTTGCTTTGCTGACAGACAGGGCAGATTATTTGATTATTTATATATTTATTATGCATAGAGTAGTTAGACCTAATTAGAGTAGACTCACTGAATTGACAGAACTTAGATAAGTATTGATTACAGTGTTTCTATAGATTCAGTGAATCTACTCTTGTTGGGCTTTTAGACCACAATCTTACCTAGGGGCAGATTTGATTTTTCAGCAGGCACTAATAGAGCAATAGAGCAAAGAGAGAACTTTGGGTTTTATCCTTCGTTCTGCTCACTTTTTCACCCTTGCCAGCTTTCTTCTCGGAAGGTCTTTGCTGAGTAAGGCATTTCACCTGTTGAAACCAGTACTATGGGGCTTGTCCTGTCACAAGAGGAAATCTGTCTCAGCTTTTGTGCAGCCTAGGTTTCAGACTCATATTAGAAGAAATGTTTACTGTTTTCTATAAGCTTCCAGTTTTACACTGTTTCTTCTCTCACTTTCAAGAACAAGAACTAGAGATGATATCCTTTCTAGACGTGAGCGATCAAAAGATGCAAGTCCACCTAGATGGTCCCCATCCAGAAGAAGATCCAGATCTCCCATTCGACGAAGGTCTCGCTCACCTCTACGTCGTAGTCGGTCTCCAAGAAGAAGGAGTAGATCTCCTCGGAGAAGGTATGTGTGTACTAAACAATTTATAATATACATAAAT
>NC_056525.1:167293720-167302063 GCF_019175285.1 Sceloporus undulatus
ATAAAATAAAATATGTCTATAATATATAATAGACATATATTAACTAACAACAGTTATTCATTTATATATATATATATATATATAGAGAGAGAGAGAGGGAGAGAGAAGAGCGCTTGTGTAGAGGTTTGAGCTAAGACTACGACTGGATTCAAATCTCATCTCAGCCATGGAAACCCACTGGGTGACCTAGTGCAAGTAACCTCTCTCACCCTCAGGGATGGCAATGCAAACCCCCTTTGAAGAAAGATGCCAAGAAAATACCAGATTAGGGTTACCATAATTGGAAATAACATAAAGGCACACAACAACGTGTTTTCTTCTTTTTTTTTCTTCCTTCTCATTGTATACTCACTTCCCAAACTCTCTTATCCTTTATGTCTAAGCATAAGAATATATTCATTAGTTTAAAAGGAGTATTTGTTCTTCTTCACAGTTTTAAAACATTTTTCCCACTTTCAGGGATGGGTCGACGAAGTAGATCTCGTCTTAGAGGAGATCCAGGTCACGGGGTGGCCACAGACGTAGGAGTAGAAGCAAAATAGAAGACAAATTTAAAGGAAGCCTTCTGAAGATGAAATTGAGCAGGAGTCTTCATCAGATGAAAAGTAGAATGGAATTTTGATACTTTGTTTTATGATGTCCTGCAAAAGTATAGTCCTGCAAGCAAATAAGCGCAATGATTTCCTCCAGTGGCCAGTTTTTCAACATGGGTGGGCAGTCTTGAAATTAATACAGTCATCACTCTACATTTGTGGGGCATCCGTTCTGGACCCCCGTGCAAATGGAAATTCTCATATATTCAAACCCAATTAATTATATGGGCACATGCTCCTGCGCACACCATTTAATCCCTTCCCATCTTGCTGTCGCAAAAGTGCGAGACCGCGGACTACAAGTCCGCAAATTAGAAGAGATGACTGTAGTGAGTAAAGTGCCATAGCTAATTTATATATAATATACCACATACATAGTACAGTGATCCCTCACACTTCTCTTGGTTTAGGGGTGAGACACCTGTGAATGTGCAAAAATCACAAATTTAAAAAAATGCTATTCTTTTTATCTAAGAGTACACCTCTCGAATCTCCAGTCCTCCAGTGCAACTTTGTGCTCCAACATCTGTCAGAAGTTGATCATAGTCATGCTAGAGGACCTACAATGCCTGGCAAAATGTTTTCTCTAGGAACTCTAGGTACTCCAGCACAATTCTATGGTCAACTTCCAGCAGATTTGTGCTGGAGGAATTAGACCATTCCTAGAGAGAACATTAATAAAAGCTGCAAAAAAGGGTGGAATTTATTTTTATTAGCCAGAGCTTTCAGTCATTGTGATGACACTTGAAAGTACTAGAGTTAGAACCTGGATTCAATAGTTTCATGTGATATTTGTTCCTGGAACTTTGTTTAGTCACATTTGCACATCTCTGCATTTTATCTTCAATCAGAGAGTTCAGGTGCACTTTTTAAAACTGCTAGTGATTTTCAAGCTTATGCCGATTACACAAAACTTGACTTATGAGCAACATTGCTCACTGGTGTCTTAAAACAGAGTTGTATCATGGGCACTGTGTGGAATACTGATATCCTGTGTTCCACAGTTAAACAAAAGGAGGATCAGATGATTTACTGTAATGATAAAAGGCTTTGGTTTGGATCTTAAATAATTTAAGAAGATACATGAAAGAAAAGTTCCCATTGCTTTCCCCCCTCCAGCTCAGTTACATTACCCTCCTACAGAGAGCCTCTTCAGGGATTGGAGGCACCAACTAAACAATACGAAAGTGGACAAACTGCTATATTTGGTGGACTTCCTCTCCCGGGACAATTCCGCTCTTTCTCTGCAGCCCCTCTCTTCAATGTTGGCTGACCTCCGAGAGGTTTTATGGGGGCCGTATATAATTGGTTGAGAAAAAAGGAGAAGACGGGAATTCAACAGTACTTTTTCAAGGTACGGTCTATAAATTGTTGTAACCAATAGATGTGTGGTGACTGTGACTCGAAGCAGCTTTATTTTGGCTGTCTGTAACAGGCCAATAATAATCAAGGATCCAACTCATATTTAATTTTCTAAGGTGAGTGGTGCTAATATTAATTTCCACGATATAAATGCCATTCCTTATTAGTTTCATTTCTTTTTTCCTTTAGAGACTTGAATAAATGTTTTATACAAATGCCATCCAACTCTAGTGATGTTCCTACAAACTTTGTCCACACTAATTCACTGGTGCATTCTTTTATGAAGAGAGCAACATCAGAGAAGTCCCATAGAAATGACAATGGAGACTTTTGCAAAAGGGGCAATGAAATCACTGCTTCTGGTTCTTATCCCACTCAAAATAGAAGAAGTGATGTCATGCTTTCTACATTCAAAAGGCAACTTAAGAGAGGAACTGACAATGTAAAGGGAACACTTCCAGTAGAAGACAAAGATATACCTGACAGTGTGAAAAGAAATAAAGCTTTGCTGAAAAGTTTTAAAAATATTAATACTAACTTAAAACCTGACCCTATAGAACAGAAGGAAGACATGTCTTCTTCATCAGAGAATGATATTTTTTCATATCCTGATTTTCTGCCTCCACCTTACAATACATTGGATTTACAAAAACTGTCAAAAGTGAATGACTGGAGATCAGATTTAACTGAACCACTTGATCAGCCATTTGATCAACTAGTATCTCGTCTAGTCCGAATGGAAAGGTTGCAGCGTATGACGATATTCCAAGAAAAAACAAAAGAAACTGTTTCTCCTGCCGTGGCTGTTAAGAACAGTTCTGGTGATTGGAAAAATGTACATCAGCTGAAACAACCAAAGTCATCTGGTTTTGTATCTTCTCATGAAGCTTTTGATGGTGATCATCACAATTTTGGTGGTTGTGTTCATGAGCCACATATACCAAAATGCAGCAGCCGGAACTGTCATAAGAAGCGGACTTCTGGAGGATTATCTCCTGCACGTTCAACCATAAAGCACCAACGAGCAAGTGACAATACCTCAAAGTGTCACAAAGCTCCAGTCACAGTAGACTCAACCAATGCAGTTGCTCAAAGGTCTATGTCTTGCTCTGGAAGCTTATCAAAAATTTACACGGGTGACAAAATCACTTCTAAAAAACTACTTTCATCTAGCACCGTGGTAGGTTGTTCATTACCTGACAATGAAAATTCAAAATATAAACAGGCAAAGACCAAGAGAAAACCTTACAGTACAAATGGGGCAGTAACGGACAAACCGATTAACTCTCAGAGACTAAGCTGTTTTCCTGGTATTTCAAAGCAAAAGCACTCTGAGGTTGATTAACAATGACTACTCTCATACCAGACTGTACAGAGTCATCAGTAAAAATTTTTACTAATGTGCTATGTGGCAAGTGCAAAACACACTTCGTCAGGAAATTCAACAGGATGTCCAAAGGACTAGCATCAAATCTGGAGGGCATATTTGTGCAGTAGTGTAGCTAAGTCATGTGTGGGGTGTGTGACCTACACTGGGTGCATCCTGAGAGGGTGACACCCCTGTCACCAGGGAAAAAAATGGAGCTGCCATGCAGTGAATTCCTGAGATGAAGAAGAAATGGAAACCTCTCCCCATCTGTAAGGTTTTCTCTTGCTGCCTCTGGAGTTGGTGTCCCCCCCAACCCCCATGGCCCTGTCTTTCTCCTCGCTGTGTGGCAATAGCAGGGGTGAAGGTGGAGGTCTTGGGGCACAGAGATTCAGCTGGACCACTAGCTGGCCATACTGCTGACCCTGGGCTCAACCCTCCAGGAGCCCAAACACACCACCAGCAGCGGGTAGGATTTCTACAAGCAATTAAGACCACCCTAACTGTGGTCTGTTACTAAGAAAGCATTAACAGACAACGTATAGGGTCCAGGAACTGTAATCTTTTCTTCAATGAAGTTTAAAAGTAATATAGATGACTGGATATCAGAGTACTCCAGCTTCTTTTTGCATCCCAGAACACAGCTTGGTTTCATTTTCCATCTGTTTTTGCCTTGTGCATCATCTAAACGTCTTGCCTTCAAGGCGGCTGGAAACTGCTTTATGTTGCCCATCTGTTTCACCCATATGTGGAGGTTAGGAGAAGAAAACGACACCCAAGCAAGGAGGGGAGGAGGCACAAAAAACAATAAGGACCACAAAAGGATTTGCAAACCTGGTAAAGCCATTGTAATCTGAATAAATATTAAGGTGCAGAGAGATCTGCATGAAAGGGTTTGCAATAAGGGGCTGAAGATAATGAGGAGTGGGCTGACAATGAGACTAATACAATTTTAACCACTATTAAACTGGGTACTACAACTAATAGTTCATAATTTGAAGTGGCCGCATTATTTTTTTGGGGGGAAAAAATTCTTCACAATATACTGCAAAAGTGCTAGAGTTTGTGCTTATATGTGCATGAAATGTTACTAATTACTAATGCTTAGTAATAAGGCCCTCTCAACAGAAAGAGAGGGAAATGATGGGGTAACACAGGTTTGAATCTCTTAATATCAGATGTTAGTTTTATATATGTATTAGCAGTTCTTGTAAGTATGAAATGAAATGAATTGAATGGTCTACTATACAAAAAATTCCTAATTGCAGAAAGCAAAATATTAGGCTCTACACGTTGTTTTAAAAAAATAGCATGTGAAAATGCATCAAAGTGAAGGTTTAGAAAAGTCTTTCTTCTTCTGTACTGCAAAAGACGTCACTAGACTTGTTTGAATATAGATAACCATTAATAAACTTGTTAAAATTTTACAGGACTGATTGCATTGTCATATTGAACTTGGACAACAGAGGAGCAATTAAGACCTTGGCTTCTTGAAATTGCAAAGTTGCATGGCACACTGTATCTTGGAGAAAACCGCACTCCATTGTCATAGCTCTTTTATTCCACGTATACTGCTATGGCTGTTTCCTGTGGCATTCTGGGGTTTGTAGTTTAGCGAGGCCTAGGAGATCTCTTGCTGAGAATTCTAAATTTCCTTCCCTAAACTGCAAAACCCAAGATTCTACAGGCAGAAACCATAGCAATAAAAGTGGATTAATATCACTAGAGTGTGGCATACTGGCTTGGGTGTTGGACTATTACTCTGGAGACCAGGGTTCAATTCCAGCTTGGCTATGAAATTCACTGGGTGACCTTAGGCAAGTCACTCTCTCAGCCTCAGGGGAAGGAAATGGCAAACCTCCTCTGAACCAATCTTGCCAAGAAAACCCCATGAAAGGTTTGCCATAAGTCAAAAATGAGTTGAAGGAACACAACAGTAGCAGCAACAACAATGTAAAGCAGTGTTGTCCATTAGATTGCATAAGAGGAATGCCATTTCTATTATATTTTTTCTAACACAATTTTTTGTATACTCAAACAAATATGATGGAAACAGCAACACCTACAAGACAGTATCTGTAAATTCATGCCAACCCTGTGCAATTTACAGTAGTAGTCTTTACAGAGGAACTAGTGATTATCCTCCCTGGGCATCCCAATGAGGATTCAATGGCCATGAAAAGCTGACAAAGGGAGAGGCAAATACTTTGGGAGAGGACATGGTATTTGGCTAGAACATTAAGGTTACAAGATGGTAACCGCACAGGATAGGAAGTACCATCTTGTCACCTGGGTAAGTTCTTGCTAGAAGTATTTTAAGATCTGAAAGAGCTGTCCATAGAAATCAAGAAAACACTAAGATTTTTAAGTAGTTGGGGCTGATACAACGGTGCAAAATATAGACTGTGCAAAATTCAGCCCTGAAAGACTGAATCTGTTCAGTGGGAACAAAAAGGCTGACTTTTGTTGCAGCTACAGATTATAGAGGAAAATTATTGAGCCCTCAGAGAAATCACTACTATCTGAATGTTCTGTTGCAGGACACCACTTGTAAGACTGGGGTTTCATTACGCTGATAAACTGCATATGCTGATAATCATCTCATCTGGATATCCTGCTTCATCTATCTTAGAGAGGAAACAACAGGCTGAGAGTTTATTTCACTTTGTTTTTTTGAAGAGGGCCTTCAAACAAGCAGCCCTGCTCAGCTCAAAGTGATAGTCATTGAAAAGTTGTACAGCCAAGGGATGAGTTTTATTGCAGATATTATCTCTCTAGGGTACAATTATGCCAAACTGTGTATATGAATATTTTCATGGAATCATAGAGTTGGAAGAGACCACAAGGGCTATCCAATCCAACCCCTGCCCTGCAGGAATGTACAATCAAAGCATTCCTGACAGATGGCCATCCAGCCTCTGTTTAAAGACCTCCAAAGAAGGAGACTCCACCACACTCTGCAGCAGCGTATTCCACTGTTGAACAGCTCTTACAGTCAGGAAGTTCTTCCTAATGTTGAGGTGGAATCTCTTTTCCTGTAGTTTGAAATCTTCTGCTCTGGGTTCTGTTCTCTGGAGCTGCAGAAAGCAAACTTGTGCATCCTCAATATGACATCCTTTCAAATGTTTAAAAAGGGCTTTCATATCACCTCTTAAATGTCGCTTATTCAAGCTAAACATGTCCAGCTCCCTAAATCACTCCTCATAGGACATCATTTTCAGACCTTTTACTACTTTTGGTTGCCCTTCTCTGGACATGCTCCAGCTTGTCAACATCCTTTTTGAACTATTGTGCCCAGAACTGGACACAGCATTCTTAGGTGACATCTGACCAAAGCAGAATAGAGTGGTACTATTACTTAACTCGATCTATACACTATACTTCCATTGATGCCACCTGGAATCACATTGGCTTTTTTTAGCTACTGCATCATATTGGTCTGTTACAGACAGCCAAAATAAAGCTGCTTCGAGTCACAGTGGAGGTATGGTGTTTCAATGATGTATGTGTCCTAAGAGTCCAGAAGCCACACCAAAGCCACACTCCAGTCCTTAGGGCTGGAGCGTGGCTTTGGTGCAACTTCTGGACTCTTAGGACACATGCATCATTGAAACACCATACCTCCACTGTGACTCGAAGCAGCTTTATTTTGGCTGTCTGTAACAGGCCATTGTTGACTAAATCTGTAGTCCACTAGGACTTCTATATTACTTTCACAGGTCCTGTTGGCAAACCAGGTATCACCCGTCCTATATCTGTCCATTTAACTTTTACTGCCCTAGTGTAGTATCCTACAATTCTCCCTGTTGAAATTCATTGGTACTTTTGGCCCAGCTTTCTAATCTATTAAGGTCGTTTTGAATTTTGATCCTTGATCTCCTAATTTGGTGTCATCTCCAAATTTGATAAGCAGGCTCTCTATTCTTTCATGTTGAATACCACTGGGCCCAGCACAGAACCCTGTGGCTGCTCTCTGGTCCCCAGGATGAAGAGGAACCACTAGTAAGCACCCTTCAGGCACAGTCGGTCAACTACTTACAAATCCACCCAACAGTAGGATTGTCTAGCCCAGAGTTTACTAGCTTTTTTCCAAGAATATCATACAGGACCTTCTCAATGGTCTTAGTTAAATCAAGATATGCTATATTCACAGCATTCCCTTCAGCTACCAAACTGGCCATTTTTTCCAAAACAAAAAAGGGATAAGATTAGTCTTATATAGGCATGACTTGTTTTTGGGAAAATCATGTTGGCTTTTTGAGATGATGGCATTTCTTCCTAAATGCTTACAGACTCTTTTTAAAGATCTGCTCTAGAATGTTTCCTGGCATCAATGAGAAGCTAACTGGACCGTAATTGAGTCTCATTTCCCCCCTTTTCAAGATGGGGACATCATTTTCTGCTGGGACTACTCCTATTCTCCAGGCATTCTCAAAGATTATTGCCAATGGCTCCAAGATTACTTCTACCAGTTCATTTACTACCCTTGGATGTAATTCATCTCTCCCTGGAGATTTGAATTCATTTACATTAACAAGGCATTCCTGTAGTGCCAATTTACTTATTCTGCACTGCATTTCCTTTATTGCATCCTCAGCTCCATTTTCCTCAGGTTGAGCACCTTTTTCTTTTTGTGAGAAGACTGAAGCAAACAAGGTGTTGAATAGTTCTGCCTTTTCTCTGTCCTGTTAGCACTTCCCCATCTTTTCCACACAATGGCCCTACCATTTCCTCCTTTTTCCATTTGCTACAGATACATCCAAAAAAGGCCTTTTTGTTGTTCGTAGCCTCCCTAGCAAGCCTGAACTAATTCTGTGCTTTAGCTTTTCGTTCTCCATTACATGTGCCTGCGATTTCTTTACATTCTTCTTTGATCTCCCCCCTCTCTTATACATGTCCCATTAAAAAAATCAGCTGTTGAAAGTTCCTAAGGCATCCACCCTGGCTTGAGACACATTAGCCTGTTACAGACTGCCAAAATAAAGCTGCTTGGGGTCTCTTTGGAGGTATGCTGTTTAAATG
>NC_056525.1:167302163-167304768 GCF_019175285.1 Sceloporus undulatus
CCAAAACATGGTGAATATGTCTCCCAGAGTACGTTTTTTGGTTTATGGAGGTGGATCCATCGGGGGGGGGGGGGGGGACAGACACAACCCTCCAAGATCTCCCAGCCTGGCACAATTGCCCACCCTTAGTCTGTACTGAGAAAGAGAAAGCCTGGATGCGACCTTAATTTTTGTTCTGGGTTGTTGTTGTTTTCAGTGCTAATTTAGGATGATGGAAGTTGTCATCCAACATCTGGAAAGTACTAGGAGAGAGAAATTGGGATTCTTCCATGGAGTGGGCTTTCAGGGTTTGGGGTTAGCTCCCCACCCCTATATGGGATTCTAGAGGATTATACCATCAAAATGTAGTGCCAGAGAAAATTCATTACACCCCCCCCAAAAAAAAAAAACAACCAATAATGTCCTCCACAGGCTCTGCTGACAGTTATATTGCACTTTTGGCACCCTCCTGATCTGTTCCATGTCCAAGGGCGACCTTATTGCCAAACAGTAAGTAACCTAACAGTCATTTCCTATTTGGAACTAAGCCCCATTCAGACCTGAAAGTATGAAAATAGTAAAATGGAGGAAAATAGCCATTATCGCTCACAAGAGGCTTGGGCACTCTGTCAGCCATTTTAAGGGAAAACAAAAATATGACAGACACAACCCAAATTTGGGGGAGGGGGCATTGGAACCCCTGAGATTTCCAAAAATGGCTTTGGGGCCACATGCCACACTTCTCCCACCCCAGTGTTACATGTACACCCTTTTGAATTTTTAAAAAGTTATTTGATGGTTCCTGGATGTTTAAAATATATGTTGTTGGAAAATCTGCCTTTTAGCATAATGGTAGAGTCCCTTGTTAAAATATTTTCAGTAAATGCTTTCTTAATCCTAAACTTTCAATTTTGTTTCTTGTGCGTGTGTGTGTGTGTGTATCCATATGTGTGTGCACACCCAAACAGAGTGCTCCTATAGTATGAGGGTAACAATATTGAGTTAAACTGGCCTAGATTTCATAAGAATGGATGTATGACCAGATAGAAAGATCTTTATAGTGCACTCTGGACTGTGTAAAATGATACATCCTACATACACTAAGTGCTGTATAAAAACAGAGTGATAAATAAATTTAGATTGTAGATTTATTTAATATAATCTCCTATCAAATTGTATAAAAAGGATTATATAAATATTAGATATTATTATTATAAATATGAAAAACATTTTTCTGTGCTATTAAAAATCTTAAGTTCTCTGCATCCTTATAGTTGCTGTACAATTTTTATTGTAAAATATTAAACTGAACTGGACTTTTGTTGTCTTTTTGCTAACCAATATGCTTAGGACCTATGCCATCAGAAGAATAAAAGATGCCTTCAGAGAAAACAAAAATATTAAGGATTCAACGGAAATAGAAACACTAGTTAACAAAGCAAAAACTAATCTGGAAATAATACGTCGACAGGTAAGCATTGTTTTGTTTCCAGTTTAATTAAATTGCAAGCATGACATTGTGGTATTCTCTAAGTAGGTTTGGTCTTTTATCTCCATTTACATCAAGGATGGAAGTCCTGCAGTCCTTCAGATGTCACTGGACTACAACTTCCATCAGCATAACCACTGATGAGGGATCATGAGTGTTACAGTCCAGCAATATTTGGCAAGCCTCAAGTTGCTCATGTCCTTCTTAGTCAGTGTATTGAAGCTGGTGAAATATATCCTAGACTGGACTTTAAAATTATGTGTTCATATGTATGTAATTTTAATATATATATAAGTAAAACATGTCAGATCCAGCAATAGTTTATCTGATCTGTTATTCTTTTCACACAGTGGTCACTTTATTGCCTCTAAGGAGGTTGCCATTTCAATATAGTAGCACCCTCCATCTTGTGTTCCCCAGCAACTGGCATGCAGGGGCATACTAGAAGAAACATATAGCCATTCTGAATTGTAGCCACTGATTATTCCACCTTTTTTAATTTATCAATTCCCCCTTTGAAGCCAGTCATGTTGGCAACTATCCCTATATTCTGTGGGAGTGAATTCCATAGTTTCATTTTATCTGTCCTGAATGTCACACATTTTACTATAATGTAATGGACAGCCCTGTGATTCAGCATTATAAAAGAAGAAGAAAAGCTTGTCCTTAACTACTTTCTCAATATTCATTCATAACCTCTGTTATGTCTCTGTTTAGTTTCCCCTTTTTTCCAAGCCAAACAGCCCAAAATTTGTAATCTTTCCTTGTAAAATCTCTTTATCATTTTCTAAATTTTCTTTTATTGTGGCTAGTGAACAAATTACAATATTAAGGAGATTCTGCTTAATCAAACTACTAGTTAGCTGACTACTACAGCTGGCACTGTCCCTATAACATGGTGTACAAAGACTTTCCTGCAACCTCTTGTAGGAGTTTTGCTAAGTAGGACACAACTGGAGACTGAACCTGGGATGCTCTGGATGTGAATTATGTGCTTTACCACATTGGGTTTCTTCTCCATTAGTCATATACAGGCGGGATATAGACCGCCAATTTGGGGCGGTCTGGCCCCGCCCCTTTCCCCGGAGTATCGGGGCTTCAGCGGCTACACCGGCAGCCACTGAGGCCCCGATCCGC